>NC_044978.1:44320996-44620996 GCF_008728515.1 Papio anubis | reverse complement strand
AACTAAAGCAAAATCAGCAAATTATGCTCTACATACCATAATCTTTCCCCTTTATAATCTGTAGGATTCTGGCTGATGATCTGTTTTTTCCATTGGAGTCTGAACAAAGTATCGTTAAATTGATGTTTATATCAGTGGGATGTCGATCCACAGCACATCTGCATAACAAGAGGGGATGCACATTAATTCCTACCGTGATCTTTTCCAAGCTCACACTGGAGGTTCCTGACATAGGAAGGAGCCCTTTGTGGACTGGCAAGAATCCTATGAGCAATTTAGTTTGGATCTTCTAGAAAGCACTGAAGGAAGTAGTCCAATGTGGTTGCTTACTTGGTTGAAGCTTAATCTCTGGAATATATTTCTTAATTTCTCTTGTTATGATTTATAATTTCTTATGTTACAAATGTGCACACTGTCTTAAAACAAATGTTAGTCTGTTCTTAAGGAATATCACATGTATAATACACTGATAAAGTATTGTGAATAAGAACCAGTGTCACCATCCAGGAACAGAAAACCAAACACCGCATGTTCTCACTCATAAGTGGGAGTTGAACAATGAGAACACATGGACACAGGGAGGGAAGCATCACACACTGGGGCCTGTTGCGGGATGGGGTGCAAGGGGACAAAAAGCATTAGGACAAATACCTAATGCATGTGGGGCTTAAAACCCAGATGACGGGTTGATAGGTGCAGCAAACCACCATGGCACATGTAAACCTATGTAACAAACCTGCATATTCAGCATGCATATCCCAGAATTTAAAGTAAAATAACATAAAAAAAAAAACAGTGTCACTGTCAACTCATCTCTGTGCCACACAATACAGTACTAGTTATAATATTAATTTTGAGTTTCTTATATGAATTTGCTGCATTCTAAAACTTAGGCTGCTCTAACACAGGAAAACACGTGCTCTAATTCCGGGAATATAGTAAAGCTGGTCCCTACAAAAGTCGAAGTCTTTACGTTGACTCTGTTATCATGTTTTCCATTCCTAATCTGGGGGCCAGAGTATCTCTGTGACTTAAGCCACTGACAGGAAGCTCCATAAGAGGAGGCAGGACTTGCAACTTCATTACTATCTTCCTGTTATCTGGTTCAAAGCCAGGAATATAAGAGGGGCTCAAGGTTTGTGGAATATTTCAGTCACTGAGGGACAGGGTATGAGGAGCTTGGGTTGGGGGAAGAATAAAGTTACGTAATACAATTTTTGAAGTTATCAAAAGTGTGGAAAACAGGCTTGCATTGTTTTTAGATTTTTCAACCTTGGCACTGCTGACATTTTGGGCCAGGTAATTTTTTGTCTGGGGAGGCTGTGCTGCCAACTATAGGGTGTTTAGCAGCATCTCTGGCTTCTACACACGAAATGCCAGTAGCATCACTCCCTCGCCCTCCACCACACCCTAATTGTGAAAACCAAAAATGTTTCCAGACATTGTCGAATGTCCCCTGGGGGTAAAATTATCCCACTGAGAATCACTGTTCTAGGCCAACAAAATATATTAATTACTTAAAAACAAAATCAAACCATTGGAGCTAATAAAGAAATTTAAAAAATAAGATACAAAAATGAGAGTTGGTGCTGGTTCTTAAGAGACAGAAGAGTCATGTAGCAATTATAAAAAAAAAAAAACAAACAAAAAACAAAACATAAACTCTTGGCTCCAGATGATCTCATTCATGACAGGGAAACCATAAGCCTGACCTGCCAAAGATGGGTTAGTTGTTCTGTGGCAACAGTCCCTTTATTGTCCTCTCTAGTTCAATGATTCACAGAAGACAATGCCTGGCAGGGATCATGATAGAGTCATGCTGTGACTTAAGGTGGAACTAAATCCACAGCGGGGAGAACATTTTCCTCTATTACCTTTCTTTGAAGATGGAGAAACTATGAGAAAAAGAGATTTGACTTGTTTCCAAGAAGAAACAGCAAATCTGGAAAGTAGGCCAGATGGAGTTGCTGGGGGCTTGGAGCTATGGCTCTGGCTGAATACCAGGTCCACTAAGAACTGCTTGACCGTTGTAACCTTCAGTTTCTTATGTGAAAAAGCGCCCTGCCAGTGGCACTCTCTGGGTGATACTATAATGGTGTCATTATATGACTATAATGTCATTATCTATTTGTCTAAACCTACAGAATGCACAACACCAAGAGTGAACCCTAATGTAAACCATGGGCTCTGGGTGATTATCACGTGTCAGTGTCAGTTCATCGACTATAACAAATGTTTCTCTATGGGGGATGATAATAATGGGAGAGACTATGCATGTGTGGAGGTAAGGGTAATATAAAAATGTCTATACCTTTATCTCAATTTTGCTGCACATCTACCACTGTCCTGAAAACTAGTCTATTAATAACAGGGGAGTGGGAGAGGTGGGGCTGATGGTGAGCCTTGCTGAGAAGCAGAGAGGAGATGAAGTACACAAGATACTTAGTTCAGCACCTTGCAGCAAAGTGCTTAACAAAAGTTTGCTTTATTTTTAGCCAATGATTAATTTAGTTTTCTTTCTACTTTATTAAATCGTCTTCTGCTTAGAATACTCTTGGAGGGAAGTGGAATATAAACACCAACTTCTCCTTCAGCCCTCTGCCACCAGAGGTGGGGAGGCCCCGCAGCACAGGCATCTTGCCACACATCTGGTCTGTAAAGCACCTCGTCCCATGTTTTTGCACTGAGGTTCAGGACCCCCAGGAAGGTTGTGAGAAAGCTCCAGTGGGATTGTGGTGACTCAGGCTGCCTGACTTCAAAGTGTTGCTTTGTGGTGGTATCTGTGAGTTCTGAGCTCTAGGAATGGAATGTGACAGTTTCCTCCACATCCTGAACCCACCTTAAGTATTCCCTGTCACACAGATTTTAAGATCTGCTGAGATGCCAAAAAGGAAATGAACTGTAGACTTGGGTTTGATGGAGGGGAGATGAAGGGCATGAGGGATTATAAAAATAAAAAGTTTGAGAAATATTCACCTTGCACATAGTGAACACTCAATAAACATTAAATGGTAATAATAACTTACCTAGTAAATGAATGGATGTGGCTAGATATCCCTGAGTAGGAATAATAGATCATAGACTGGATGAAGCTTTTGTTACTGAATTGCTGTATTATACTTCATAGCATTTTTACAAAATGTACCCCAAATTTCTCACTCTACATACTTTTTAGTTATCTTTTGTTTTGGTTCATTATAGTACCAACAGTTAATATGGAGTCCTTTAGTATTTGCAATGTTTTCAAAGTGAAATAAAAGTTAATATTTTGCTCAACTCCTTGCAAATTAACACTGCAGCATCATATTTTAAGTGAAGCTATGATAATAAGAATTGCAGTTTATTTAAAACTTACCAGGGGTCAGACACACTATTTGGTACTTTACTTACAGATTTTTATTTAATCATTGCAAGGCAGTTATTATCACTCTCATGTAATATATAAAGAACTTAAGATTCAGTGGGATTTAAGGAGACAGATCAAAAAGTGTATCTCTCTAAACTGTTCAGATTAAAGTATTGGTCATTACACTAGTCCAATAGTGTTTATCTGATAATAACCTCTCCACATTTTAAGGTGAATTTTTCTCCATGAATTTGTCCTTTTCCTTGTCTAATCTGCCTTCTCAATCTGCTTCTCACAATAATAGAAGACAGAGTGCTAAATACTCACTTGAGTAAGGACCCGTTGTGATTTCAGAGGCACGGCCTTAGATACCATCTTTGGCTGCTCTGTGATGGTATATGCTCTATGCTATATTTTCCCGGTTCCCGGATCCCCGCCTGGCTTTAAAGTCAGGGAGAAGACAGACGTGTTCTCACCTGCCTGGATCGTGGAGCCCATGAGCAAACACTTCAGGGGGCTGGTTGGTGCTGTTGAAGTGTGGGTTGCTCCTTGGTATGGAATAAGGCACGTTGCACATGTCTGTGTCCACATCCAGCCGTAGCACTGAGCCTGTGAAATCACTGAGAAATTGGGGGACAGAATATGTGTTTTACATTTTCATTATATATCTCACCTATATTAAATATGGTGAGGTTGTTCTATTGATGAAAGAATCATCCCCTTAGTTGAAATAAAATATTAAAATGGCTGGGTGCAGTGGCTCACGTCTGTAATCCCAGCACTTTGGGAAGCCAAGGTGAGAGGATTGTTTGATGCCAAGAGTTCAAGGCTAGCCTGGCGACACAGCGAGACTCCATCTCTACAAATTTTTTTTTTTTTTTTTTTGACGGAGTCGCTCTCTGTCACCCAGGCTGGAGTACAGTGGCCTGGTCTCGGCTCACTGCAAGCTCTGCCTCCCGGCTTCACGCCATTCTCCTGCCTCAGCCTCCCGAGTAGCTGGGACTACAGGCGCCCGCCACCTCGCCTGGCTAATTTTTTGTATTTTTAGTAGAGACGGGGTTTCACCGTGTTAGCCAGGATGGTCTCGATCTCCTGACCTCGTGATCCACCCACCTCGGCCTCCCAAAGTGCTGCAATTATAGGCGTGAGCCATCGCGCCTGGCCTACAGAAAATTTTAAAATGAGCCAGATGTGGTGGCATGCGGCCAGGAGGATCTCTTGAGCCCAGGGGTTTGAAGCCACGGTGAGCCATGATGGCGCCGCTACATGCTGGCCTGAGCAACAGAGTGAGACTTTGTCTGAATAAATAAATGAGTAATTAAATAAAATAAATTCCTTATTGTGGAAAATGAAACCAGACAAGCAACTGAACCAAGACACAGTGTGATGGTGGCTGAGGACTGTGGCATCAGTAGTACCCTGCTTTTTTTTTTTCTTCTGCCTCTGTTCTCTTAATTTTTGTCAACCTACATCTATGTATTCTGTATTCCCCAAGCAGCTTCGCTGGGCGATCTTAGCCCATTACGCAGTGTTGAGAGGCAGTATGGTTGTACAGGGCCACTGCTTTTCAGTGCTGTGCCTAGCAGAGGCAGCCCCGGAGCAGAGAACTACGCAAGAGTAACTCTTTTCATGACAAACAAAAGATCACATAGCGTTATCAGTGAATTCCTCTCCATTTCATAAATGCAGACACTGACGACAAAAGTTAAGTATTTAAACAAGGTGACCTTTCAAAGATGGTTCTTAATTTACCGGTGCCCACCTTTTCTCCTGGCACTTAAACCATTTTAACCTTGACAGAAACCCATTTGTGATCAGTCTTTTACCTTAACCCATCCATTTCTTCCATATCATCCAGTGTAATCATCCCATCACCGAGAATGATGTACAAAAAGCCGTCGGGACCAAAAAGCAGTTGTCCTCCCAGATGCTTTCTGTGGAGTTCTGCAACTTCAAGAAAGACTCTGGCTGTTCTCAAATCAACTTGGTGTGGATTTTTTCTACATTGTGGGAAGAAAACAATACCATGACTGTTAAAAGATTTAAGGTGAGTCCATTAGAAAGTAAATAGTGTATAAATGAAAAAACAAACTCCTGGCACATAGTAAATAAGGAAACATATATTTGAAATGGAGCTAATAGAAATTGCTGAAAAATCACATTATTTTCCAAGTTTCAGAAGTAGCCTTTAAGTTGAGAGATAATTGAGGAAAAATGTCAAAACCATTGTTGTTCTCAATTTCTCTTAAAGACACATAGGGGGTTTTCAGTAAGACGGAGATAATGATTTAATTATTGCCACCTTATTTGGCTACTTGTTTGCAACTTCTAAATAAAAAAGCTTATGAAAAAATGATGAGAAAATAAGATGAAAAATGTCTATGCTTTGATGCCTTTTAGTGATACCTGGATACTGTGTATTCCACAACCCTAAGAATATGGTCATGAGGCCCGATAGCCCACCGTTCTTGGTTGGTGGTATAAGACACATACAACTTTCCATTTTTCTTGTAATTGGGATGGAATGCGAGGCTTAGCAGTCCTCTTTCATCTCCTCCCTGCAGTCAAATGAAAAACACAAAGAATTGTAAAGTTAATTATGTTCTTTATTGTGTTTCAACTGGAACCCCAAAAGAGTCTCTTTCTTTCCTTTGGATAATCTTTGCCCAACCTCCTTTCTTTTCTTCCTTGCCTACTGCACAAAAAAGGATTATAAAGCATTTCACTTTGTGGAACTCTTTAAGGGTTAGAACAAGACAATTGTCTTGTGTGGTTATCTATGCGCAAGAGTCTTACACCACTTTTGTCAAGTGATTTGTGTATGTAATCTTGGGACGCCGGGAAGACAAGTTTAAGTGCTGTGAAGAATTCTTTCCCGGGTTACTAGGTTGCTTGTAGTTCATAGAAGACAAATAAAAAGGTTCATAATCAACAGTCACTTCTAATCCAAGTCTCCAAAACCTAAAACACAGTGTGGGCTGCCAACTCCCACTGTCTTGGCAATATGTTTAGAAAACAGTTAAATTGCTTGTGTAATATGTAAACCTTTGCTTTACCCTGGAGGCATCTACATCAGTTGTCACAACGATGGTGGTCTGTTCATCATAGCTAGGTAATAGGCAGCCTTGCCTATCTATCTATAAATGAGGCAGTTTTACACGAATCCCTTCGCTGTATAAGGTTTTTCTTTACAGAAGGATGAAGCAGCGGGAGGAGGCCTAAAGGCCACGGCTGGGGAAGGAGTGGGAGAAATGCTAGGGAGGAAAGGGGACACTAGGAAATTAAAGAAAAATCCCAAACAACTTTCCTGTGTTATTATACGAATGTCAAGGATTGTATACATTAGGCATGCCAAATGCTATAACAATTAAAACATCATCATGTTCTTAAATAGAAAGGCATTTTATCTTCATTTTCTGCTAATTCAACTTGTTGAAATTCAATATGATCTTAGCCTTTGTTTTATCCCACAAGTAGTCTAGGAATTTCTATAATGAAATCAAAGTATCTAAAATTATCTAGATCAGAGGCTTAAAGTTCACATACTAATAAAGCCAGGGAGCACTTTCTCGGTGAAAAACATGGCATATAAATTGAATGCTGCAACTGCTGATGGCACATCACCTTATTTATTCCATTAAACATCACGACATAGCCTATGGCAAAAAGCTATGAGAAGTTATTCCTTCTCAAGTGTTAGCAGAGAAAAAAAAAAAATCTCTAATACTGCAACCTCTTCACAAGGTCATGTTCAGTCATGGAAGCACTCTCATGTTTTTGTCCCCCACAGAATAGTATATGTTATTAGCAAAGCAAGGAACTGTTTGTAGTTCTTATTTTACATGGAGTTCAGAATTCAAAGGTTTAGGCATAAAAGTTTACTTTTAATAAACATCGATTTGTTTCCTGGCCTAGAGAAAACTGTTTTTAGATATAGATCACCCAAAGTAGAATACCCAAACTTTCAGAGCATATAAATATTAAAATGGCTTCAAATACACAGAACGACCAAATCATTATTTCAATGTCAAAAAGTCAACTTTCTTGCTCATCACAATATGCATAATTTTAATTTTAATCATAAAGGTAAAACTCTAATGACTTACATATGAATGACTCTCTGTTTTACAGATTATCTTGTTCTGGTGATTTTAGTATTAACTCGAGGGTGCTGTTTTTCTGCTTAAATCTTCATTATATAAAAATCTCTTAGATTTCTCATGAGACACTGGAAGCTAGGATATGTAAGTACAATTTGACTGTAGAGAAGCCACTGCACATTGGAACCTCCTTGACGGATTGTCTAATGAGGCCCAAGGGTGGGATTTCGTTTGTGATTAATTCCTCCCTCAAATATATTTCCCTCTAAAGCTGTGAGTGCAGGTTAAGTATTGCATGCCTACTTCACAAATGTTTCTGTTCCACTATAAGCAGCTTTTGTTGAAAGTAGTTCTTTGTAGTTTTTAATCAAATCGTCAGAAATACAATTTGAATTGGATAGCAACATGCTTTAAAACTGTGTTGGTTGCTTTTCAGGAATTAAGAATGTAGAATTAAGGCACCGTAGAAAGACAGATGGGAAAAGAGATTTAAACAAATCCACAAGTGATGGAGGACAACCGTTCACTTTAGAGATACCATCTATCACAGAAATGACTTTGGGGGCATTTTTGACATTTAGTCAAGTGCCAAATATGGAAAAAGAATGAGACATGTGAATGACAGAGAAATAAATCAAAAAAGCAATTAAAAAAAGTCAGTAAGTCTGAATTTTTCAGATAATAGGATTTACAATTGATTAATCATTACATATGACCTCATTTTTGGGTCAACTTCCAGGTGCAAAGTAGTTTAGAAATTTTACTACTCTTAAGTCATTTCAGGGAAATACTCACTTTTATAACTACACTGATGAAAACAATTTAATATATTATGTAAATATCCTAGATTTTCTCAAATCTAGATTTAAAAATTATATAACAGGATTCTTAAATGTTCAGAAATTAGAAAGGAGAGATACACTCCTGTTGTGCCACACTGTGCCAGGAGATTAATGTATTGAGAGCTCATGTTTCACTTGAATTAGACTTCAGAGTTATGTTGTCTATTTAATTAAAATATATTACTGACAAATTATGATTTAACTCTCAAATGCAAACCTATCTCTAAGGTCTGGGTCATTTTTGAAGATCTTATGAAGAAATAGGTTGATTGGGCACTGAAGGGTTAATTTTAGACTAGGGTCAGTTAGAGGCCACACCATCAGAAATACCACCAGATATTTAAGGTTGCTTCAGCTGTAGTCTTCACTAGGACACTGTCCTAGCCCGAGAGCCTAGATGTTGGTGCCTGGAACTGGGACTGGCCAGCAGACCAGATCTCCCAGGCTCCTGTACTTCCTTCTATTATCATAGTCCCCTTTGCCCCAGCTCTGACTGTGTGTGTTCAAAGCCCCATTCTGTTGGTCTAGTCCCCTAACCCAAAGACTCCCTTTTCTCTTCACTCTGTTTCCAAATCCGATAACGCAACTTTAGAGGCTCAGTAGAAAAAAACAACAAAGCCCTGGTGTCAGTATTACTAACTGCTCTCCTTCTTACCACTTCTCATCCTTCCCCTTCATTATGTGTGGTTTTATGGCTCAGAGAATATGGAATCAAAATCATACACTCCTTCCAGAAATGTCAGTTATTGAATTGAGTCTAGGGAGCATCTGGGGAGTTTTTATTTTATTCCTGAGCTTCTAGTGATTAGTTGAGCCAAGCTGGCTAAAAAGGGAGAAAAACATATTAATAGAATGGCAAATGGAAGATTTGTGATTCAGGCAGTCGTGCCTTTCAAAAAGACACTGACTTCTAATATTATCCTTTTTTTTTTTTTTTTTTTTTTTTTTTTTGAGATGGAGTTTCACTCTTTTTGCCCAGGCCAGAGTGCAATGGCTCAATCTCGGCTCAATGTAATCTCTATCTCCCGGGTTCAAGTGATTCTCCTGCCTCAGCCTCCCCGGTACCTGGGATTACAGGCACTCGCCACCATGCCCAGCTAATTTTGCATTTTTAGCAGAGATGGGGCTTCACCATGTTGGCCAGGCTGGTCTTGAACTCCTGACTTCAGGTGATCCACCCTCCTCGGCCCCCCAAAGTGCTGGGATTACAGGCGTGAGCCACTGCACCCAGCCCTAACATTATACTTTTAAAAACTGTTAACCAATGTCCAAAATGTTTATCCTTACTCATGTGAAAAGCAGTGATTTGTCCAAATATTCACATCATAATTGTACTTCATTATTAGCACTGAGCACTTTGTATGTTGTGCTTCTGGGAATGCACAGACAGCATTGCTAGAACAAAACTGAAAGCTAGAAGGGCAACAAGTAACTTACCAACAAGATTTTAGGGTTTCCTCAGTTTGGTAATGCTTAAAAAAAAAACAACTTACTGACTTGAACCTCATCCAAGCTTCATAGGCTGACACAAGACCCCCTCTTCCCCTTTGCTCAGCTCTTCAATGCTACATTAACTTCTGGACAGCCCTACAGCAAACACAAATGACTGCTCAAATTTGGAGTGCTGAATGATTTGAAAATAATGTTCCCACAATTTGGAACCTGGAGTCTAACTTGTTTCAGAGAAAATCATAAAACCCTCTTTGGGCACTTTTAATAAGTGTTTAACTATCTGCCATTCTAGTTATCAGTCAGCTCTTAAAAGCAATTTCACAGGGTCCACAGAAAATAGACAACCACAAAATGAAGAGTACTGATAACTTTAATGTAAGTACAAGATCAGACCTAGTGCTGCAGCTTTGGGATAAATTCTTCCCTGGTGAACAGATCAAAGTTCTAACCAATTAAGGATATTCCCTTCTTTGAATAATTAAGTATCCATTTGAAAGAAGAGATAATCATAAAATGATTATAACATAAAGTATTTTTTTCTTTTCTTTTTTTACACATGGTTTCACTCTATCACCCTGGCTGGAGTGCAGTGTCACAATCGTGGCTCACTGCAGCCTTGAACTTCTGGGCTCAAGCGATCCTCTTGCCTTAGTTTCTGACAGTGTGGGTATTACAGGTGTGAGCCACTGCACTCGGCCCTATTTTTTTCTTTTTTAACAGACATTGTGGGGCAACATCTTTCATTGTGATATTTAAAAGACAGCATTCTCTTCATATTTTAATGTGGTTAAAGTTATTTTTTTTCTGATTTCTGTTTTTGCTTTAAATTTGCCCTAATGTCCTTCAGGAATTACTGACTTGTACATTTTAGGAAACACAATTTTTCTTAGTGACCTTTTGGGAAGTGGCTGACTTCAAGTTCAGTCATCCACAACATGACCCTATGATATTAAGAAAGCCATGAAACATAAACTAAGTAATGTGACACTATGTTCAAGACATTAGTTGTTACTGCCTTGTCAAAAATTTTATTTTACATTTATTCCACAAATACTTATTGAATACCCATTATGTGTTGGATATGGTGCTTAGGGATAAACAATTAACAAGAATAAATCCCTGCTCTCAATGAGTTTATATATGGAAGCACATAACAAAGTATAGTTTTGAATTTTGAGTTGTTTCATTCCAACCATACTTGGAGATTTTTGAGGAGAATGAACAATGCTACAATGTTGGAAATGTGCATGGTCAAAAAACAAGTGTTAAAGATAAGAATTAAATATTTTTGGTAACTTCTGACACAAAGATTAATTTATATATTGGTGCCTGAGGTTTCCCCACTCTAAAACTTGCTAAGAAAAAGAAAAAAACCAGCTTGATTACATAAAAACTAAATTACATGAAGAAATGAGCAGAGTTTCTACAAACAGTAAGACCATCTTGTAATTTATGTTATGTACATGACACAGGCACACAGGTATGAATGAAGCTCTCTAGTAAAATTGTTGCTCTCTTAATGCTCAAGGAATTTTTAAGAATTAACGTAAGAATAGAGTGGTGGTATTTTGAATTCCCTATAAGATATATACTTTTACTATAAGGCAGGCTTTCACATTTCTTTTATTAACTGTCATTTTCTTGCATATGTTTTGCTGATATGTATCATGAAAGGAAAAAGAGGAAAAAGAGGACTTGGGGCTAACATGTGACCCTCTCACACAAATCTATGCTTTCTCTTAGACTGGAACTATTTGCTGGTTGGAAATGGGAAAACAGGTTTGTTTGAGAACTGTTAGTTCAAACACAATACCAGATTGTATTCATTTTCTATTACTGCTATAAAAATTTACCACAAACTTTGTGGCTTGAAATAACACAAATTTGTTATCTTAATTTGTAGATTAGAGTTCAACATGGGCCTCACAGTTTATATTAAATGTTGGCAGAGCTAAGTTTCTTTCTGGAGGTGCTAGGAGATAATCCATTTTCGTTCATTTTCCAATTTATGGAAGCCATCCGCATTTCTCAGGTTGTGTCTTCTTTCTTCCATCTTCAAAGCCAGCAATGGCGGGTTGAATCCTTCTCATATCACATCACTCTGACCTCTTTTGTCTCCCTCTTCGACTTTTAAGAACTTGTGATTACACTGAGCCCACCCAGATGATCCAGGATAATCTTCCTATGTGCTGTTTAGCAATCTTAATTCCATCGCAACCTTAATTCCCCTTTGTCATGTAAGGTAACATGTTCACAAGTTCTAGGGAAAGGACAAGGACATCATTTGGGAAGGGGCATTATTCTGCCTACCACATGAATATTTTAATTGATTTCTAAAAAAGGATCCCAAGGATTTATGACTTGTGTCTTCATGGCCATGCCCTCCTGTGAGCACTGAACGAGGAGACCAGTGAAGTTCATATATAAGTTCACAAGGAAATACTTAAGGAACACTCTGTTACAATAAGCTCTTTCTCATAGCTGTCAGTATTGAAAGAATAACCAACATTCTTCAGAATGAGGTGAAGGTATCCTTCAGAATTGAGGAGAAGGAGCAAGAAGACCATTTGATAAAATGTGGACATGTAAAACTTTCACATATGAATTCAGGTCAGATCAAAACTCCCAAGTTAGTCAAACGAGTATCCAAGATACAGAGAAGGTAAAATTAAATATATATAAACCATTTCTACTAACTGGAGGACAATCTTTGCATTTTAAGTTGATTAAAGCTGTGTTATTTTGCTGTGTGTATAAGCTGCGAAACACATTGCAGAGCACTGACTTCTTTACAACTCTTGGAAAAGATAAGGAGCATCGCTTTTCAATAGTTCCGAAAGTCTAAATTGGTCTCAGAACAGGAGTCAATCCCCTGAGGTCCCTGAGCTAGCTTATGGGAGGGACTGAATTATTCGTTTCTGTGATATTAAAAAAATATATTTGTTCTTTGTCTCCAGTTCTTGGCACAAAGCCTCTAAAACTCTTGGAATTTCCTGAGTGATAGGAGTGCATTTTGTTTTTCATTTGTAAGGAACCTTTAATCACACCTGATTTTATACTAATAAGCTGACTTTGGTGGGCTTCTAGATAACTTCAAGATGGGGGCTGGTAGCCAGAGGAACCCACCGTGTGATTAGAGAATTGGAGATTTCAGCCCACCCCACAATCCCAGGGAGTGAGAGGGGCTGGAGGTTGGGTTCAATCACCAATGGCCAGTAATTCAATCATCAATCATGTCTGTGTAGTGAAACCTCCATAAGGCCCTAAACAATAGGGTTCACAGAGAGTGGCACGCCCAGAGAGGGCAGGGAAGCTCTGCACAGCACCCCCTTGCAATATCTTGTTTTATGCCTCTTCCATTTGGCTGTTTCAGAGTTGTATCTTTCATAGTAAACCAGTAAATAGTAAATAAAAGTGCTTTCCTGTGTTCTGTGAGTCATTCTAGTGAATTATCAAGCCTAAAGGCGAATTATGGGAACTTCCAAATTTGTAGCCAGCTAGGCAGAAATGTGGTAGCATGGGCACCCCATTTGTGATTGGTAATTGAAGTAGGGGCAGTCTTATGGGGCTGAGTCCTTAACCTGTGAGGTCTGAGCTAAGTCCAGATAGTTTCAGAATTGAATTGAACTAAATTGAATCATTGGGTGCACAATTGGTGTGGGAGGACTGGTGGGTGTGAGAGGAAACTTCTCATTTGGTGTCAGAAAACACCCCAGAAAGAACCTGAAAGGTTACTTAGCCCATTCTCTTTTTTAGGGAAATGGAGATCATGATCAAGTCCACTTGGGAATACTTCAAATAATTTGGTAGTTTTCTTTTCATTCATAAAATTCTTACTCTTGAACTTGACTTTTTTCTTTTTTTTCTTCTAAACTTAGGTTTGGGAAAGACATAAATATCTCATGTCATTTTGTAATCCACTCTTTTGGCTTTTCTGGCCTGCACTATTCTCTGAGGATGCAACCAGCCACAATAAACTAAGGACCTATCACTTCTAATAGGAATTCTCCCTTTTCATTAAAATTTCCTCTACTTTTCCGGATTTGGTTTTCCTTTAAACTTACTCCAATTAATGGAATACTGAGGCTCAACTTGTCTCTTCTCCTTAATCATGTTTACTCACTGTTTCAGTCCTCCAAGAAAGTACAGTTGTGAAAGGCTTAACAATGGGGATTCCTTCTGAGATGGTAGAGCCTACTACACACCTAGGCTATATGGTATGGCCTATTGCTCCTAGGCTACAAACCTGTGCGGCATGTTACTTTACTGAATACTATAGGCAACTTAATACAACGGCCAGCATCTGTGCATGTAAACATAGTAAAGGTACTGTAAAAATATGGTGTTATAATCTTATGGGACCACTGTTGTATATGTGGTCCATTATTGACTCAAATGTCTTTATGCAGGGTGTAACTGCATATACAATTTTAAAATGCTGGGGGGACACAAGCTCACCTCCATCACACTCCATCACACCTGACAAAGGAATCTGTCCTGCTTTAGATAACACTGGAGAGCTGCTAGAAGATAACCAGCAATTCAGAATTTTAGGAAGCGTCTCATGGGGTATATAATCTCTGATATGTGGCAATTGGTCCATGTCAAATATATGTTTAGGATTTTCAAGCATTTTATCTTTTGAAGGTAGCAGATGCAAAGACAGATTAGAAAAGTGCAAATGGGAGAATAAAAGAGATTCCACATGGAAATCATCTACCTGTAAGTGACAGTAATTCTCTTTTCTACTTTCTTCAAAAAAACAAAATAAATCAGTCATACTAGGTTTAAGTTACAGCCTACTCAGAGTGAAGACATTGGAAGATACTGGAAGTGGCTATTTTCTAGAATTTCTAGTTTCATAGCTCCTTCTTATTCCATATATGAATGATCTTTTGATGTTTCCACCTATGGGGAAAAATGTATATACATACTCAGTTATACACTTACAACTATTATAGTCACAAGATTTTATGTATATATATGATTTATTTTATATAAAATTTATATTTGTCAAATGGAATTTAATTTATTGTCTTCATATTACTATTTCCTCCCTAGGCTTTTAAAGCATTTGAACTGTGGCATGTGATACATTACGGCGTATTAGAGATTGGTTTGACTTGTACCTTTTATCTTGCCCGGGCAGCAGTCGACAGCTGTGGAAACTTTAATATATGTGCCTAAGGAATCCAATATAATATCAGAGAATGACTTAAACACAAGGGACTATCTGGCTCAATATGCATCAGATGTTAATAATATCCATAGTATTCCAAAGTTCCGTTTTCTAAAATATCTTCTCAATAAGACAAAATGCTCTAATAAAATTAAACTGTATGAAACATCTATTTGAAATAATAAAGTAATAAAACAATAAGCCTCCAAAAAGCATAAACCCTTCTCAAAAAGAAAATCCTGGCAGTAAACAATTTTTTGAAGAAAAAAATATAGAAATATTGGTGACACTTAGAGAAAGCAAAGCTTTTATTCTGTGCACTTAGGCTCAATGAAAGTAAACTAATGATGGTTTAACAAAACTACAAGAATATTCTTGGGAATAAAAAATGAATAAAAATTAAAATTAGAAAAAACTTTGTAACCTTACAAAACTATTATGAACCATAGGCTTAAGACTTGTTGAACAAAAAATTTAAAACTATATTCTAGACGGAACTGTAAAAGGGTAAAATATTAAGCTAACTAATTTGTTAGACACAACAAAATGTTAGATACAACCAAATGTTAGATATGTAAATTAGGAACAAGTCTCCAGTATACTGTAAGCTTCTTTTTTTTTTTTTTTTTTTTTTTGAGACAGAGTCTCGCTTAGTCGCCCAGGCTGGAGTACAGTGGCGCGATCTCGGCTCACTGCAAGCTCCGCCTCCCGGGTTCACGCCATTCTCCTGCCTCAGCCTCCCGAGTAGCTGGTACTACAGGCGCCCGCCGCCTCGCCCGGCGAATTTTTTGCATTTTTAGTAGAGACGGGGTTTCACCGTGTTAGCCAGGATGGTCTCGATCTCCTGACCTCGTGATCCACCCGCCTCGGCCTCCCAAAGTGCTGGGATTACAGGCGTGAGCCACCGCGCCCGGCCTACTGTAAGCTTCTTGAAGGCAGAGACCACATATTGGCATTTCTGATTTCTTACATAGTACCTCATTGACAGTGGAGGTACTGACTGTACCTCCTTGTTATAGTACAAATGGGATGTACTGAGTTCTTACTGCATCCCAGAGACTGTACTAAGTGATTTTCAAGCATTATTCTGTTTAAACTTTATAACAACTCTAAAGTTTAATACTGTTTTATTATCTTTACTTTCCATGTAAGGAAACAGAGGCATAGAGGAATTGAGTAACTTGCCCCAAATGTGCAAATAGAGGTAGCAAAGCAGAGATTGTCTGTAATTGGAAGACACACAATGAGAACTATTATGTTACAATGCTCTACCAAGTACTTCCTAAATGAAGAAATGAACAAAAAGAGAAGAGACTATATTCTCTTATCAGCACCTATTGTTCATGAACTGAGGCAGTTTTGAAACAGTCTTAAGTAACTTGGGTTTCTGAAGTTCTTCAAGGCAATAAAATGAAGCTCATCCCTCAGTTACTTTAACTCATATATATTACTTTAAATTAAATGACATAGTCATTTTAACTTACGTGGGATATACTGAAGTGTGTACCTCAGTTATTTTAACACAAAGGTTAATTTAGGTTTTAAGGTAGTGTTGTGCCAGTAAATGGCCTGTTTGGGAAAAAAAGAAGTGTGGATTTGTGTAAATTTGTGTGGCATAAATACTGAGGCAAAGGAAAACTTCTTGGTAAATATCTTCAATCTATCACATAAGGTTGTTCAGATAATCCAAGAAGATGATGAATGTAAAATTACTTAATGAGCTCTAAAGTGCTATTCGAATTGAAGATCTAACTATTATAGTGCACAGAGAGGGAAGAACTATTCTCACATTCAGTTGTTCTATAACATAATAAGCTTCTCAAGAAGGGAATGTGATTTTGAAGCAGAGAATGTGAAGTCCTATATTTTGATCAGATGAGGAATGCGTGCACATTATGTAGAAGTAGTATTAACTTGCTGCCTGCCATCCAAAGAACTTTTGGACTTCAGAAAATTGCAGGCATGGACAGGCACATTTACACTTATATTTAGCACAAGGCTCACCACATACTTTTGATAAAGATTTGTGTATGTCTTTTCAGGAGGTTTAGGTGGTATGTGTTACCAGTGGTTGGTTTATTAATGGATGATTTGTAAGGCTTGATGTAATGTAAACTTTTGTTCTAAAATTGAAACACCCTTAACTTTGCTATGGTAGAAATATAGTTTTTTCATTAAAATATATAAAATTTATACTCTAAAGTTAAACATAAAGCAATTATTTAGTAGACAAAGATAAGAGGTGAAAGAAATAGATCCCAACATTTGTGTGTTCTTTAATAATACTGATGGCAAATCACAATATTTCCTCCCCACCAAAAACAAACCCAATGTGAAAATGCACTGCCAAGATTTATGTTAGAAAAATGTGTATTTTTGATAGTAGCAAAGAGCTGTGAAAATTACTTCAGGCCCCTATTGACTAATATGACACATATTTATAGAAACAAAAAAGGCACCAAATTTAGATTTAAATTTGGATATTCAATTATAAGCTAAAGATGAATATAAGATTATTCAAGGAGTGTGTGAGAGTATGCACATCCATTAAAAACATACATATCCCCAAAGACTAGATGATGCCACAGAATAAAGGAAATATTATTTATGTTTGGAGAGGTTCAATTCTTTCTTCTCTCAGTGTCTCATGGATTTCACTCTTAGGACCATTCTTAAATCATGAATAGTTAAAAAAAATTAAGTTGACAAATGTTGAGCAAATCTTGTTAAAAAAGCAAGTATTTCCTTTGGAATAAGGAAGACAATTTAGAAAACCCATTAACTTATTCAGACTCCCTTATAATTTATTAGTGGATAAGAAGTGTCTTTTTTAGAATGACTTGGTCTATAATAAAGACAAATGCATTTTCATACTTTATTAGTAATAATCTTACAAACATAAGAACTATTAACTTCTGTAAAAACAAAAGTTAATTTTATGGAATTACTGGAATATTAGATTTTTATATTGAAAACAAAGGAAATAAAATGGACTTATATGATTTCATTCACCATCTTTAAAACTAAAATCTCTGAGACATAAAGTCTTACCATTTTATTTTAAACATTAAACCCAGGAATATAAAGTAAGTATTCTCGATAGTTTCATGTGATTTATAACTTTTTTGCTTTAATTTTTTTTCTCCTGTCAGAAAATGGGAGATTCAGGGCCCTTTTAATAGAAGAAAGAAATCACAATATTAAAGATAAATGCTTAACTGTAGCAAAGGGTACAAAATTGTTTTTAATGAATTTGACCTCTTGCTTTTATAAAGTTTGGTTTTTATGATGTGTGGCTAATATGCTGGTCATGCAGCTAAAAGCATTATCTTCACATCATTATATAGAAATATAACACTGGTATACTTGAGTTTCCTAGTCATGTTTCACTACTCTTGGCCGTTATATATTTCTATTGTTACTCTAAATAAGAATTCAAACTGACTTATATAAGAGAAAACATTAAGCAATTAAGTAAGATTATTGCTTTGAAAAGAAACCTTGAAAAAAAACCCCAATAGTTTAGACCACCAAGGAACACTAATAAATTTAAGGAAATATGAGGTTTCCTCCATGTGACTTCTCTTGAAGAGTTATGCAATAGATTGCTGGAACTTCGAGGTCATAACACAATTATGGTACTTTAAAAATTATTTTCTAAGTAGAGTTTGTATTTACATGATTTATATGTCAATTAAACTTGCAATTTACCCAGTAGCAGAATCAAATTCTTTGAATCTTTGATATTTTTATTAAGTACTATTTTACAAAATGATCAAATGCGGAATTCTAACAACACAGAAACATTAAAACGCTAAAATATGAACAATGTAAACATTCATTTTTATATGAAAAATTATTCTTATTCCAAAATATCAATAGCTACAAATCAACATTTAGAAAATAAACATTTGCTATGACTCAGATATCTAAATTAAGAACTCTTTTTGATATTTGATATCTTATATCTTTGTATTAATTCTGAATAAAAACTATTATGTATTTCTGACTAAATGCATCTTTAGTACTAAATTATATGACAATTTAAAATATAAAATTTTGTAGTTCCATGTTTTCTATAGGAAAGAAATTATGTTCTATTCCATTCAGATAAAATAAATGTGGGAACTGTATATTATAGATATCTAAAAAATCTGGATGAAATTCAGATTAAAGATAGAAAAGTGATTATAAAATTAGAACAGGATTTATAAAGAAAGTCTAAAGGGAGGGCTTGAATTTCTTAAAGTCACAAAAGAAAAAACTCTGAGGAATACAAATAACCTTATTTAAGTACATGAGGATTTATTTTAAGGAAGACAGTGTCCAGTTGTTCACCTTTTCCATGGCAGTTTCACCAACAGGATAGATTTCAATGAATAAAAGCTCTGTTCCTCATCATTTTTAATATAATGAAAATTTACTTTAAATATCTATGATTAATACAATTTTGGATCAAAGGACAGAATTTGAGGGAACTTCTGATATTAAAATTGCTTGAGACTGTGTTATTAGTCCATAAGGGAAGAGCCAAACAGTGAAAGACTGACCAGTGTTCTAGTATGTTCATAATTCGACCCAGGTAGCAGCTTGAAAAAAACTGATGGAAAATTGAGTCCCATTCCAATTCCCAGAATCACTATGCAGAGATTAGTTCCTGATTCTAAATCACAGGGCAAATGAAGTGTTTATGGTGGTTCCACTTTCCTGACTGCCAGCACCCACTGTCTTCAACACCTATAACGTTATGAACATTTATCCTCACTCACTGCACAGCTCTTGCTCTCAGATCCCAGCATGTCACTCAGTCATCAAGGGGCAGATGTGGTATGCCAGTGGATTCCATGTCCTCATCTGTCAGATTCCTGTTCATTCACAGCATGGTGTTTAAGAGTATGGGCCCAGGGATCCAGGCTACCTTGCTTTACAACTTGGCTCGTTCACTCGATAGCTTTCTAACTTTGGGAAAGTTACCTTAGCCTCTCTGTGTCTCAGTTTTACCACTTTCAAAATATACACATTTCCTACCTTGTGGGTTGTTGCATGGAAAGATAGAAGGATGATCCCTGACACACTACTGATGCTCAAAAAAATTTAGCCATTGTTACAATATACCACAGCCTGGGATATTGTATTCTAGTTGGGGAGAGACTTTACACAAGTGAGGCTATACATAAATACATATTTCAACTTTGGAGAGGACTGTAAAAGACAAGAATAGGGTGTTATGGGAAATAATTCAAGGGAAATCTAATTCAGGCTAGGGTGTCAGGGCAGACCTTTCTAAAGAGGGAAGACTTCTCTAAAAATTCAAGTTGAGACTTCAAGAATGAGAAGGAGCCAGAAAGGGAAGAAAGTTCCAGGTAAAGAAAGAACAGCATCTCCCAGAGAGATACTTTATCTGTAATGAGTGTGATTCTTTGGGAAAAGAGAAATGGAAGAGAAGAGTGCAAAAATATGTGTACTCCTATTCTTGCTGGTTGTGGAGAATTTTAGGTATCTGAGGGCACACGTAAATATGGTAGAGAGAATGTGGGCTCTATTACATGACAGTTGGGTTTGAATCTTTGCTTATGTGACTTCCAGGCTGTTTGAATTTGGGGAAATAATTTAACACCCCTGAGCTTCAGCTTTTTTCTATTGTAAAGGCATGATAACTTCTAACTCACAAGGTACTTTCTTAAAAAATGAAAAATACGTTAAATAAAAATTTAAAGTTACTAGTACCCAGATGGCACATATTTGTTAGTTGTTCACTAATCAGCTCTTTTCTTCATCATGGTGGGGATGGGTGGGAGAAGCAATGAGTGTCCTGTTCCTGTACATGACAGTGCCACCCTTGAAATGCATAAGGTCAACTCTAGCAAAAATGATAATTCAATGATTCTATGTGAGCACTTAGACTTTTTCCATTAGGAAAAATTCTTTTCTTTTCTATTTTGATAGTCTCAGGTGGAAAACTGTAATAGGATATAGTATTTGGTTTTTTCTCCCTTATTTGATAGAATGTGTGACAAGTGACTTTAGAGTGAGGGCTTTGGTGGAGGCATTGCTGATGGTACTTAGACTTCTCACGTGCAGCTTTTGCAGTAAAGCTGCATGTGTTACTGGGTGGCTGGAGTTATTTGAAATCAAATTTAAAAATTAATTTAAAAAGGCATCTCCTTCCTTATATAAAAAATCCTATACATAGACTTATTTAAGTATATAAACAGAGGCACTGTTTGTATTTATATGTATTATGTGTGATAATTAAAAAAGAAAATAGAAATATAAGCACATTAGCAAAAACTACATAGATATTTCAAGAATCATCAAATGATTAAAAAAGCAAAACTCCTGAAGCAGCAATCCATCAGCCTAATTATGGACACAAATGTCAGCAATATCAATCAATTGCCTTATTCTTCTCTTTCTTAAATATTGCCAGATGCAAACATATTGTCTTTATGTCACACATGTAAGCCTAGACAGCAGGAATCAGGGGCTCAAATGTGAAACTACCTGTCAAAATTAGTAAGCGTGATATAATAAACCTTGAATTTTTTTATACTTATAAGCAAAATGTAAGGCCATATTGGTGTTGATATTAGAAATCCAGATATCTGGTGGTCTATATTTTATCACTATGAAAATGATAAAGGAAGTTTTGTTTTCTTTCTATTGGAAAATTGGCAGTCTTTCAATTTTAATAAATGGTAGATATTGGAGATACATATAAGATTGTCTGGGAGCCCCTCAATATACAATGAAATATTATTTTGTGCAATATTACCCATCATTCCAAAACAGTCTTAAAGTAGGAATATGGCCTAAGGTAGAACTGCCCTTATTAATGCTGGAGTGACTTTGGCATCCACTGCTGCTGAGCTGGTTAAAACACAGATAAAGCTGTTTTCTTTGAATTTCTTGATATAAATCTAAATGGAGGTTAAAAAATATCACCGACAGCATAAAGAACAAAAAATTTCTTTGATTGTGAGAGTTTTTTGTTTCTGTTGGCTATGCTAATAAGACACTGGCCCATTCTTCACATAGATTTGTAACAAACAAATCTGGTCATTTTACTTTGCCTCTTCAAAATAACAACAAAGCAAAACTTTTTGACTCTTATCACCTATAAAATAGGCCCAAATAATTTATCAGGGGCTATGAGACACTTTACAATATGGCCTTAACCTCTCTTTCCAGTCTCCGCTCTGTCATTCCATCTCATGTTCATGTCTTTCCAGCTACGGTCAACTCTGATGCTCTCTTGGCTTTCATATCCTGATGCATTTGCATTTGTTTGTTCCCTCGCTTTGAAGATCATTCCCATCTAGTTTCTATGGAATAACTTGTTGATCATTTAAGACCAGCTCCAGCACTTCTGCAAAGTCCTCCTTGACTCCAGAGTGTAGCAAGCATGTCTTTTTCTTTTCGTCCTAGTAGTTTCTAGGTGTTGCTAGGACACCATACTACCATCATATCACTTTGTGTTGATTTCCCTACCCCATACAGAAATCTTAGATGGAAATCAAGTTTTATTATTCTTCGATTGCACCTTAGCACTTAGCCCAATGACTGACACCTCTAGGTATTCAAATATTCATTGTGTAGGTTAATAGTAGACTCTAAGACCTAAACCTCAATTTCGTGAATTTCATCTATCTTTACACAATTATCTTCTCTTTCAAAACATACAATTATCAAATAAGTCACTTAAAATGGTTTACCCGCCTGTAATCCCAGCACTTTGGGAGGCCAAGGTGGATGGATCACATGAGGTCAGGAGTTTGAGACCAGCTTGGCCAACATAGTGAAACCCTGTCTCTATAAAAATACAAAAATTAGCCAGGCATGATGGTGCATGCCTGTAATCCCAGCTACTTGGGAGGCTGAGGCAGGAGAATTGCTTGAAGCCAGGAGGCGGAGGTTGTGGTGAGCTGAGATCACGCCATTGCACTCCAGCCTGGGTGACAGAGTGATACTCCGTCTCAAAAAAATAGTAAAATAAAATAAAATAAAATAATTTACCTAGAAAAGATATTAGAGTAAGGCTTCAGTTAGAAACAGAACGTTAACAATTTCTATTTGATAGTAGTAGAAAAAAGAAGCATCTTGCTAAAATATATAATAAATAGTTATGTTAAACCTTCCTCTGATAGTAACAAATAATGGTCTATAAAATACTGGTCTAAAATTGTTTTTCAAGTTGTAGACTAATCCAAGCAGTACTCTAGGCAAAAATCAAAAGTAATTATTTCCTGTTTTGAGTTTTAAAAAATGTTGTACTTTACCACTATGTTCTTTTTGATGATAAATGTATAAAAGAGAACTCATGGTAGCAAAGTAGTCCTGGAATCACTTCCCAAGATTAATGTCACTAGAAAACATCAGGCAAAGTATTAAGCGGTAACACTAGACAATTTGTTTTTCTTTGTAACTACTTGTCTAGATTTTCAGAGCAAAAACACTAATAAAAGTCAGTCATCATTATGATGTCATTTTCATAATTTCCTTAGAAATAAACCAGCAAGTACAAAAAATATTTATAATGTACGACATCATCTATGTGCCTTTCCATTCCTCAAACTTTGAATTATAGTTAGTGAGGTTTCCTGTTTGTTATAAAGAACACACTCTGAGTGAAATCAAATACATTAATAAAAGCTTTCTGAAATCAAACTGTCTTGTAAATCACATGTGTGCAGGTATAGTTTAATCACTATAGACTGAAACAATTGTGTGACCTCATCCAGCAATTGATAGAAAGATTTTTTTTTTCTTTTTGCAAACCAAACCCTTAAGAAGGTATTTATCTGTCACCGAAATGGTTTCAGTATCTAGAACAAGCTCTAAATGATATCTTCCTACTGGTATGGTGTCGTCCCTAGATGACATTTACAACACAGCAAGCTTGAAGAAATAAGCACTCCAATGATATTTTTGGTGCTCCCACCTTAAATTCATAAAATGTCTATGGCCTTCATCCAGACACAGGAGAATTGAGAAGTTTTGTGTGTATGAGAATGACTTCTCATCCCTTCCATTCTTGCATGTAACTTCTTAGATGATGCACTTCCTCATTTATCCAATCCTGCAACTGTTTTGTCTGGCAGAGTTAATTAACATCTACCAGTTTACATAGTTTCTTTGACATTTAACATGCTCCCTGTGACTTGTGTCTTTTAAAGGATAAAATGGACTGGGAAAGGGAACAGAAGAACCTCACATTTATTTAAATACATTAGAAAGCATAACTCTTCCCCGTAAGTTCTAATACTTAGACTTCCTATTTATTTTTGCAGAAAAATTAAACTTCCCACTCATTCAAGATGGGAAAATCTTATATTGGCACAGGTGAGCCTTTTCCTCAACACTTGCCTAAATTATGCATTTTCACTCGTTGGCTGCCTGGAACGTAAAAAAAAAAAAAAGACTCTCCAATTAATTCTATAGATGGACACTCTGTCGACCAGCACCACTGGGACTCTTCTAGCAAGCTGCGTTTACCTTCCTTTACAATCCACATTGCTACGCAAGGCCAAATCAAGCACAACTTTTTTTTTTTTTCCTGCTTCAACAACAAGCTATTCTGAAAGTGACTCGTGCTTGGGAACCAAGGCTGACTCAGACAGGAACATGGTCTGTATTTGACTTGGTGTTAGTTTATTATGCAATGTTCACAGAAGACAGCAGAGTTGAAAATCAGTGCTGATTCTGGAGCAAAATTTCTTTAAATGCGTTCATAGTCTGGGTTTTGGTTGGTTATTAGACAGATTTTGTCCACAATTATTGGACATAAAATTTGAATCCTGGTTCTACCAGTTGCTAGACATATATCATTGAGAAGATTACTTAACTTTCTGAACATGAGTTTCCTTATCTGTAAAAAGGGATAATCATATCTAGATTACAAGACTGGATCTTGTAAAGACACTAACACAGTGGAACTTCAAAAAGGTGGATTCCCATTCCTAACAAGTTAAAAGCCACATGCAAATAGAATGTAAGTTGTCAAACTTAGCTTTGATAATGCTGAGATGACCTATAGGCCAATAGCAAAAAAAAAAAAAGAAAAAGAAAAAAGTTGCCAAAAGTTATTAGGCACCTGAAACATGTAAAACACTCACTCGATCAAGTGAGTTTTATGGCTTTGTGGTGGAGGAGTGATGCAACTGATTGTGTAAGGGATGAAGACACCGAAGCATCAGTTTAATTTAGGGCAACTCCACACAGAATGAAAGAATTCAAAGGCATTGGCTTTCCTTTTCACACATAAGGCTCACTACACTACGAGCACATCTAATAAACTTTCTTGAATACTACTTGCAGGAGACAAAAATATCCTCTGTGAAGTTGGTAGAAATTAAGCAGGGATGCATCATTAAGCTCTGTACTAGCCTAGAATTAATGCATTAATGTAGACTCTAAACCAAGGCCATGTAGAGGAATGGCTGCATTAAAGATGGATTTGCCAGATACTGCATTCGGCCCTTTGATTTGTCTGTGGAATCACACTTTGCCCTGAGTCACTCCTTTACTCCAAAACTCTCTACTTATGTGAAAGCCATGCTTATTGCAATGTAGCTTCTGCACAAAACACATGAAGAGAATATTATTAGGTTGTCATAGGATTTATTGCATGGATGGCTGACACTTCAACAGATAAACATAAGCAGGATTATTTGTGACATTATGAAGCTGTGACCAATGATAAGCAGACTGGCTGAATACAACAATTACATAGAGTGACAAAGCAGCAGTATATGACCAAAAAAATTAATCACCCTTGCCCTGAAGACTTGATGATTTATTTTAAGCCACTCCATCATGGGGCCCAGGAGATAAAGAGCAATGCTTTGAACAGCAATTATTTGGAAAGAAATAGAGGCTAAGCATCTTTCTTTTTATGTGTTTAAGTTTTCACACATGTTCCCGTTTTCATATTTGTCTCTGTGACTGTTGCACCCGGACTAGGGTTCTACCAGAAAGTTCTGACAACTGTACAAGCTGCATTGCTAAGAAAGCTGTGGCCTTATGCTGAGCCAGTAAATGGCTCTACATTCTTACTCTCTTTTCTCCTTCTTTCTACTCAGAGACACGCAGGTCTTTAATAATCTTTTAATAGTCTAAATTAAGTCTTTAACTTAAAAGAAATTTTGCGTTTTAATTACAAATTGGATAAGCAGAGAGCAATTGCCTTTCCTATAATTTTTTGAGTAACATTTCCTATTTTCCTTTGTTTTACTATTAATATTATGAATATATCTTTAATCTTCCCTTTTCTTCTCCATCCCAATTTCGATAACATCTTTAATGCCAAGGCAGCCTATTTTTGTGAGAGACACTGATTTAATAGTCTTCAGGATCATAGATAACTAACTACTGTATTTTAACCAGCCTTTTTTCTTGAACAACTTTTAGGTATTTCTACTGATTTTTAAAAATCTTTGCAGCATTTCCCCCAAAGACTGCTTCTCATGAATTTCCTGGCTCTTAAGAAAAAAATCCCTCTTCTTTAAGTTTGGTGTCATAATAATACTTCTTAGAGCCTCTAGGGAGGATACCGAACTTAATTATATTATGGCCACTGTAATTTGGTGGGTGAGCCACACTTACTTCCTTAACCAATTCATATGCTACTCAAGGCTAAACCAAGAGTAACCTCTCTTTATGCTTCAGCAACAAGCTGTTCCAAGAAAGCAGTTGTTTATAGTATTGAGAAACTGTGCCTCCAAGCCACATCCCAGTGTAATGTTCACTTGGCAAAAAAGAAGGTTGTATGTTGTTCAACAGGGAAATTTGCCTCATTCGACCACCCAAGAGGGCAGCAAAAATAAGTCACCTAGTAAAGGTGGTCTTTATACAAAGGTCAAACAGAACTTTACTGGAAACTTTGGGTGGACTGGAAAGTCCTGGCTTAATATAGTGAACTGCATAATTTAAAATGTGCTTCAGTTTTACTATAAGTAAAGCTTATTGTAAGATCAATGCGTGCCTGATTATGCTTTCGAATAAAAGGAGCAATAATTTAAAAGGAAAGAAATGGAACAAGATGGCTGGTGCAAGACATTATTTCCTAATCCTGACACAATCCTAGATGAGTCGCCTTCTTCTAATTTGTTTTCTTTTATCGGTAGTTGTCTATAGTGACAGCCACCTGATTTTCTTGATGATGAAAAGGATGAGAAGGTCCTATGAAAATAGAAGAGCAAGAAAAGGAGGCTTGGCCATCATGTTGCTTCTATCAGGCACAAGATACTAAGTCCGAGTTAACTGAAATTCCACAATTTTTCAAATGTTTTTGTTTTTGGTCATTTGTTGCTATTATAAAGGTCATTTTAATGTCTACTTTATGATGTACAAGTATTTAATATCAGACATGGTATAGTTAAGGAAATTTTGTAATTTAAAAGTCTCCAAATATTACGGTGACTGTATGTCCTGGTTTTCTGAACATAGTTCTGGTCTATGTCCTAGTACAACTATTCAGACATTCTTCTTTACTCTCAAAATCGTCCCAATTTGGTGACAAATTAAATGGACACCCTTACTTTAATGTCTACTTCAACTACTGAGCTTGAACAGAGGAGAAAATTCTAAAAGTACACTTGTAGATAAAAATTTCAGTTTTGTACAGCAAACAGTGCCCAAGGCTGACATGCAGGAAGATGATATTGGTATGATCCCTCTTCTCCAGGACCTTACGGCCCACATGGACAGGGAGTGTCAGTGTAAGGTGGGTAGTGCTACAGTTAGGATGCAACTCATGAAGAGTGTTCTTGGGCTATCTTGTATAGTGCAAAAGGTTGCAGTTATACAGTACATGGAAATTGTTGCATTGATAATGGTAGAGAGTAGCAGCATATGCAGGGGGCCAAGATAATGAAGTTAGGATGTGAAATATGTATACAAGACCCAGGCAAACCAATTACTGGTGGAAATCCTACACAAGTCATTTAGAGTTGAAAGTTACAGAATGCAATCAGAAGCAACAATGCCACTTTCTTTTCACTAGTCTGGTATATGGAAATAAAAAATGGTTCCTTAATGATGTCCTAAAAAATTCAAAGCCCTAGGAAATATAAACTATAATCTCAAATATGACTATAATCTGTATTTAGCAAAATATGCTAAACTTTTTAGAATATCCTTAATATTGTTAAAATATCCTTGTACAAATGATATTCTAGTGTCTTCAAAGATTTTCTTTTCTTTTCCTTTTCTTTTTTTTTTTTTTTTGTATTTTTAGGAGAGATGGGTTTTGTCATGTTGACCAGGCTGGTCTCAAACTCTTGACCTCAGGTGATCCTCCCACCTTGGCCTCACAAAGTGCTGGGATTACAGGCGTGAGTCACTGTGACTGGACTAATTCTTTCTTTCTTCTTTCTTTTTTTTTTTTTAGACAGAGTCTCATTCTTTTACCCAGGCTGGAGTGCAGTGGTGCAATCTCAGCTCACTGCAACCTCTGCCTCCTGGGTTCAAGCAATTCTCCTGCCTCAGCCTCCCAAGTAGCTGGGACTACAGGAGGTCTTCAAAGATTTAAGGCAACACAACTCAGGGAGGAGTGTGCTGAGAATCACTAATTGACCATCCAAATCGCGGGTCAGCAAACGTTTTTCTTAAAGAGCCAGATATAATAGTAAATACGTAAGGCTTTGTGGGTCATGGAATCTCTCTGGCAACTACTCAAACCTTGCTGTTGTAGCACAGAAGTAGCCACAGAGAATACATAAACAAATGATGTGGCTGTGTTCCAGTAAAACTTTATTTACAAAAACAGGCTACGGGCCAGATTCAACCCGTAGATTGTCAAGCCTAAATCTAAGTCATTACCATATAGCATGTCTTAAGTACACTTTACTCTGGCCCAAAAGCTAAATAATATCTACATATGTGGAAGCAGTTGGTATACAATAATTTATCATGTTTTAAATTCAATTAAATTTACATTATTTGACTATTATCTTAAATTTAATTTCCAAGAACCAACTATTGTAAACACAGTGGTCTTTTGTTAACTCCTTAACATTCCTAAAACAAAAGGAAATGTTGTAATTAGCCACAATTTTTTTTTAACTATAGCTCAACTTTTATATTCAGAAACTCCTCATAAAATACCAACTTATTCTTTATTTCTTATTTAAAAATGAAGACTAAAGTGAATAGCTTAGCTCTGTGTTTATCCCAAGGGAGGACTGAGATTAAGAAGATATTTTATTTCTGTTCAATCTGATCCAAGCTTCTTTATTTTAGATAGAAAACAAGAAACATTAATTATTAATTACATGTCAACAATCTAAGCAAACTAATAATGTTTGGAAATTACTGGACAAGAACGTAAAATCCTATGACCTGACAATGGAGCTTTATTCTAGAAGTTACTACTTTAATGTGGGCAAGATTATAAAACCAGAGACTTGTTTTCTGTGTCCAAATCCTCTCAGGTTTTGCCTTTCTTTCTCTCTTTGCTTAAATCTTTTTCTTCCTCTCTAAATCAAATATATCCAAGTTTTATTTTATCAGAATCTGCATTTGAGACAAGAACTGAAATTTGCTCTCATTAAACTAAAAAGACTGGTAAGGATAACAGTCAGCTTTCTCAGTAATATTTGCACTTTAACAGAGATTAAGCTAATAAAAGTTTGGCCGATGATCTTTGAAAAATATATTTTAAACATCCTTGCCTATGTAAATACAGTTTTAACTTGTTCTTAGAGTCTTAGTGTCAACCTTTTAGAAAATGGTCTCATCTGTATTTTGTTTCACACATAGAGATGGTGTTTTCTTAAAAATAACTAATAGTCAATAGCAGTAATGCTGCTGTTTCAGTCTCTCTTCCGAAAGGTGTCTGTTAAGAAATTCCATTAATTGAAATATCAATGAGAAGTGAATGCAGTCTTTCTCTCTCTCTTTCTGTCTGTTTTAATAGATTTATTTTCAGGAAAATTTCAAGTTTACAGGAAAATTGAACAGAGATAGAGATTTCCCATATATTCCAGTCCCCTGAAATACTCTTTTTTTACTTTGATATTTGGTGGTGTTTTGAAAGAAATAAATCTAACCCAGGGTGAACGGATTTGTCAAAACGTGGTGCCATGTGGTCCTTCACTTTGTTTTCATGGGAAAACACTGCATTTCCTTTGGTTAAGAGCACCTGAACAACCAGCAGGCATTGTCATCCCTAAAGCAATCTATTACTCCTGCTGTCTAACTTTCAGAGTACGTTGAGAAGTTTTTGCCGTCCTGCAAATCTGCTGTTCCTCCTCTGCTTCTCAGTTCCACTTCTCGGTAAATTAGTCTCTAGAGTGCCTTCTATGTCCCCTATATTTCTAATCTGCTGTTCTAATCACTATCACTCAGAAACATGAACGTTCTGGGAAAGCTTACAGCAAAACATTAGCCTTGTTAAACAATGAAGATTAATTTTACAAATAATTCAACATGAGTATGGCTCTGGCTAGCCAACCTCAAACTAACAATTTTGTCTCCCCATGCTTTAGTTTCCTCAACTGTAGAATGAAAGAGCTAGGTGGCATGATTCCAAAGGTTCCTTCCACTTCCAAAAGTTTTATAATTTTATAACTAAAGCACGTGACCCACAGCTATTTTCCTTGATGCTCAGAAGCCAGTTTTGCTTCATTTTGCCTTCCCAATTCTGTCCCCCGAAGGTGATGATGAAATCTAATTGCCAGATAAATGAGATGCTAAAGCATGCTGCTGTAAAATAAGAAGTCTGAAATCTGGGGGCCGGATGCAGTGGCTCCTGCCTGTAATCTCAACACACTGGGAGGCTGAGGCGGGCGGATCATGAGGTCAGGAGATCAAGACCATCCTGGCCAACAAGATGAAACCCCAGCTCTATTAAAAATACAAAAATTAGCTGTGTGTGGTGTCCTGCACCTGTAGTCCCAGGTACTCAGGAGGCTGAGGCAGGAGAATTGCTTGACCCAGGAGGTGGAGCAGTGAGCCGAAATTACGCCACTGCATTCCAGCCTGGATGATGGAGCGAGACACTCTGTCTCAAAAAAAAAACAAAAAAACAAAAAAACAAAAAAAACAACTTTGCAATCTGATAGACTTTTGAAGTCCAAAAAACTCTAAAGAGCAAAAGGTTTTTTATAAGTTTAGTGCATACTTATTTTCCAGCAAAACTAGACCAGAATGGTTGTGAAACAATTCATAGTCTTTATATATTCAGATGTTTTTCTGCAGTTAGATTAATGTATAATATATGAACCATATTGACTTAATATACATCTGAAAGTCCCTGAATTCTAATACCTATCTAGTCTCAGTGGGTTTCACATAAAGAAAGTGAAAGGTGGTAAACCTGATATATTTGTAAAGATGACCTGAATATTACAGTATTTCATATTTTACATATAAGAATAAGCTGTTTTCACATTTTTCATGATACCTTTATGTACATTCTTTGAAAATTGGTCATTTTTACCATGTATCTTTTAAATTATTAGTCAATCAAAATATTCAGTTAATGAGAAATTCCTATTCTTTGGTAGAGATAAATAGAAATTTTCTGCATTTTAGTATTTTGCAGGTCAATACTGGGAACAATGAGACTGCATCAATATCCTGACAGAAAACAAGTAAATGGGAAGACATTTGAACCTGCTTAGACAGTAATCCTGGACACAAGTCCAAAAGCCCTCATTCCTTCTATCTTTCTCTCTTTCTAATACCATAAATCTCTATCTGAATGTTTACAATTGGCTTATTGTAATTCATCAACATGCAAAAATAGAATTTCTGGATTTTTTCTAGTTCTTCTGTTTCATTTAGAAGAAGTCCAATAATCATTCTTTCAATGAATGAATGAATCCATCAATGAATGGCAAACATATAGTCATAGCTCTGATGTAGAGCTGAACCATATTATTTTCTGCAGATCTACAAAGTACAGGGAAGACATTTACTAAGTCCCTACATAGAGATCTTGGAAAACAGATTATTCTTCTGAGCTGATTTCCACAAATCTGTCCGTTTTTTGATCAAACAGAAAGTAGCTTTGTAACTGTCTTCTGGTAACAATCCTCTATGGGTTGCGCCATGGGTAAAAAGCTTGTCTTAAAGAAAAATGTCTTCCCATCATTTGAATGAATGACAGAATGAACAGCATGACAAGGGGTTAAAGTGGTGAAATAAAGCAGAAATGTTATTTAAACTTTCTACATAAGTAAATTAAACATTGATTTTAGAATGGATGTGGCAGACAATAGAAAACAAGAAAGTTTTTTTAGTAAAGCACAGTGAGCACATAAGCATGTTTTTAGTTAGAAAAAAGTAAAATCGTGTCATATAATTACATAAAACTACTCCTACTTAAAACTCAGACATATAAGACATAAACAAGTTTTTTCCATTAAAAAGAAATTGACTTTTTATTTTTGAATGCTTATTGTATATAGTTAGCATTAATTTCATGAACATGTTTAAATGTAACAAAGACTGTCAATGAGAAAACAAATGACTCATTTAAAGTCTTTCCAAATTGCTAGAGATAAAAGCACACACATTCTCCAACAGAGTCAGAGTTTGTGCTTTTTAAACTTTCTCTTGCTTTCATTTAAGTGAATAAACAGGAACAGATTTTAATATGCATATTAAATAGCAAAGGCACATTAATAGATTCATGAGAATGTTCGGAAATGTCCTGCATATTTCAAAGTATAAAGAAATACTGACAATATTACATTTTAAGTAGTCTACAGCATGTTAATCATGCTATTATGACTAAAGACAAATTAAAATATGTCATACAGAACAGAACAGAGGCCTCAGAAATAACGCCACACATCTACAACCATCTGATCTTTGACAAACCTGACAAAAGCAAGCAACGGGGAAAGGACTCCCTAATTAATAAATGGAGTTGGGAAAACTGGCTAGCCATATACAGAAAACTGAAACTGGACTCCTTCCTTACACTTTATACAAAAATTAACTCAAGATGGATTAAAAACTTAAACATAAGACCTAAAACCATAAAAACCCTAGAAGAAAACCTAGGCAATACCACTCAGGACATAGGCATGGGCAAAGACCTCATGACTGAAACACCAAAAGCAATGGCAAAAAAAGCCCAAATCCACAAATGGGATCTAATTAAACTAAAGAGCTTCTGCACAACAAAAGAAACTATCATCAGAGAGAACAGGCAACCTACAGAATGGGAGAAAATTTCTGCAATCTATCCATCTGACAAAGGGCTAATATCCAGAATCTACAAAACACTGAAACAAATTTACAAGAGAAAAACAGCCCCGTCAAAAAGTGGGCAAATGATATGAACAGACACTTCTCAAAAGAAGACATTTATGCGGCCAACAAACAGAAAAAAAAAAAAAAAACAAACCAATGATCACTGGTCATTAGAGAAATGCAAATCAAAACCACAATGAGATAACATCTCATGCCAGTTAGAAAAGAGATCATTAAAAAGTCAGGAAACAACAGATGCTGGAGAGGATGTGGAGAAATAGGAATACTCTTACACTGTTGGAAGTGTAAATTAGTTCAACCATTGTGGAAGACAGTGTGGCAATTCCTCAAAGATCTAGAACCAGAAATACCATTTGACCCAGCAATCCCATTACTGGGTATATACCCAAAGGATTATAAATCAGGCTACTATAAAGACACATGCACATGTATGTTTATTGCAGCACTGTTCACAATAGCAAAGAACCAACCCAAATGCCCACCAGTGATAAACTGGATAAAGAAAATGTGACATATAGACACCATGGAATACTATGAGCCATAAAAAAGGATGAGTTCATGTCCTTTGCAGGGACATGGATGAAGCTGGAAACCATCATTCTCAGCAAACTAACACAGGAACAGAAAACCAAACACTGCATTTTCTCACTCATAAGTGGGAGTTGAACAATGAGAACACCTGGACACAGGGAGGGGAACATCACACACCAAGGCCTGTCAGAAGGATGGGGGGCTAGGGGAGGGACAGCATTAGGAGAAATACCTAATGTAGATGACGGGTTGATAGGTGCAGTAAACCACCATGGCACATGTATACTTATATAACAAACCTGCATGTTCTGCACACGCATCCCAGAACTTAAAGTTTAATAATAATGAAAAAGTCATACTTGTCTACAAAAGTTAATTAAATTGCACATAATGGAACTCAACATCACTGGAAAGAAGATGTGAACTTTAGAGCCATAGGGTACAAAACAATTCAAAATTATGTTACCAAAGTACAAAACCTCATCAGCAGATGTTTCATAATCTCTATATAAGCATTTTGGAGGCATTTCCTGATATACTTCTGTTATTCTTATGGATTTCGATGCAAATTACAGTGATTCCCTAATAAATATGATTAACGGACAGAAATCAAATAGAAATTTTACAAAAGCCTTTTAAAGGAAGGATGGGACTATAGGTTGTATAGATGTGATTCCTACAAGGATTCATCTACTCCTTTTTTGGGAAATGAGCCATTTTCTGCAACTTAGAAGTTACTAAGTCAGTCTTTTTGACTCCATTGCTTCTGGCATTCCAGTAAGGCTTCCTGGACATATTTCATTGCTACCTCAAATGTGGGTACCTCTCTGGGTCTACATGTCTTATAAAAGTAAGTAGATATAAGTAAGCAAGAAACAAATATTATATGAACATTAAGAAAATACCGCCTAATTAGGCACACTCTACCAAGTGAAAGCCTTAGTTGGGTTGCTTTATAAACCTTCAATGTCCCTAACAGAGGAAAGCCTAGTACTAAGAAGCACAGGGAGAAAGTCAGACAGGATTGAATATTAACAGTCTGGACTCTGACTCTGAGTGTTCTTATTTGTTCTGTAAGCAGTAAATGTCTGTTGTTATTGCTGCCCAGGGTCCACTCCTTTCTCTACTAACAACACCTCCATTCCCCCTGGGGGTGGTACCCTTTCCACACTTGTGGCTGAGTGCTTTGGGCTCTGTCCTTGGCTCCAGAGAAGTTCTGGGACCATGAGTGGCCCCAGGATGGGTGTAGGGTCCAAGCCAGTGGCATCTGTTATGAGACTGCTGTTGAGACTCAGGGAAAAGCAGCCCTCCTTCTCCTGGATTTGCTAAGCTGGTAGGATGTAAGTCTAGAGCTGCTACAATCTGTGCCATGAAGAGAAAGCCTGTGAAAACATGAAGCCAACACAGGGGAGAGTAAAATTGTTTTGGTTTTTGACGAAGTGCATCTGAATTGAGTTTCTGTTTTTCCTAAAGTCTTCTTCCCTTGCATTCACTTTTCAATTCTTTTGAGACTCAGTTTTTAAGCCGTCTTGTCCTCCAAACAGGGAGAAGCTCCCAAATCCTGTACAAGGGTAAGAATGGCAGTCACAGTAGCTAAGGTAACATTTGTCTTAAGCCAACTGGTTGCACAGAGACCTAACACATCACTGGGAGGCTGGCCATAACTTCCCTTGCTGTCTACCACAGAAGAGACACAGAGTCCCTAGCTGAACATATAAGATGCTTTATAGGTACCCTCTCTGGTCTCAGTTTACATGTTTAGCCTCATCTCAATCTCTTAATCATGTTTCTTGCATGAAAGGCAATGCCCATATCCTTTAAGAATCATTCCTATGTGAGACAGACATCCTCAGAAGGATGGAATTACCTGTTCACCTGTTCTTTACTCTGGCATCTCCAAGACTTTGGTTATACTTTCCTTAAGGCATACATCAGGTTATTTATAGTTTCTCTGCTTCTATTTCCTCTCCCTCATGATATGTGAGTTCTTCATATCCTTGTTGCTTTTCCTGACCACCACCCATTTACCTTCCTCTGATCAAAGCACACTGATATTCCTGTGGGGAAACTACCTTCCACATTCTAGGTCCTGTGTTTTGGGTTGGGCTTCGGAGATGACTCCAGAGATGGGCCCTGTTCATTACATAGAACACATTATGAGTGTGTCTTTTGGTCCAGGCTGAATGGAAACTGAATAGCGAGTCTCCAGAGAATGATAATGTGGGACATGCTGTAATGGTTACGACCATAAATTTACTTTCATGCAAAATTTTTGACAAAACAAAAACAAACACACAAGCAATAACTTAAAAAACCCTGCTCCTAACCATATCTAAGTAGAAATGTACATGATGACGAACAAATGCTTTCGGCAGGATTAAAATAACATTTCATTCTAACTTTATTTTCAAATTTGTTTCAAAATTCTGAGTTTGGTTGCCATGTTCTCAAGTAAAATCTTTTGCCTTACTATCTCTCTGGATCCAAATATAAACAATTTAGGGTGGGGGAAAAGGGGACATTTTGTGCTGAATTTCTTGGAAGCACATGACTGTGTATTCCCAACATTAGTGTCATTAATTTAATATTTTGCCCATCATTTAAAGATTGCCCTCAGTCTGTTGACAACTCTTTCACCATTGAATTTCTCTCCTGGGTGGCATTTAAGCTGTATTTAAAACATACATCTTGTTTACATACACTCTTGAGCCAGAACCTTTGGTTTATAGGAAAGAATTTTGATGATCTCTTTCTTTCCCCACTGAAAAATTACTGAAGTTATACTAATGGCTCCTATGACTGCTTTTGTTGATCTCCTCCAAAGGATTGATATCAAATGCAAAGTTTAGACTGCCTGGCTTTGCTTATGCTATAAACTGAAATATAAACCAAAGAGATTATGGAAATATTCTACATTTAGTCTATGTACTCATATACCTAAACATTCTCTGGTTAAAAATTAGGTGTGTAATTTTTTAGAAAAGCTTATTGTTTTTAGTAATATTTCATTGAACAATACAGTGTTTTATGCATATATACACACATATATGTATATATATGTAAATATTTTTTAATCTAATAGTACAATTATATTTAAAAAAAACTGAGCCATGAACTATTTTTGTTTAGGAAGGAATTAAAAATACTGCCCTATCAAATGTCAGCCAAAACCAATGAGAAATTAATAATCTCTGTGTATTTTATGTCCTGTGAACAAAAATTATTTCCCAATGATTTCAGTTTAGTATAGACAAATAAGAATTTTTTTAGTCCAAAACTGAATCTAAATTCCTATGTTTGATAATTTCACTGTATTTATTATTCCCCAAAAGCACCATAAAAACTTTCTCATAATGAAGACAACAAAGTTAGCAAGATTTGTCTTCAATAACTAAATATTTTGTGAAAAATTAATTGTATTCTGATGTAACATCTTCATTCATCTCTAACTGTTCATATGCATTTTCAAGCCCCACAGTAAGTTCAAATTAGCAAAATTAGAGAGATTAAATGTTCTGCAGTGTTTCCTAAATTTCATCTAAGGCAGTCATAATTTAACTATGAATCCATTTGGAACTCTTTTCTACTTCAATTCATTAAATGGTATTTAAAATTAAAGTATAGAAATAAAATGCTTATAGGATGCTTCATTTAGAGGTTAAACAACAAATTTGTGGTTAACACTGTCTTCTGAGTACAGGAGAGACTCTTTTAAAATGATATCCAACAATGTGACTAACTGCCTCCCTGAAATTTAGAATTAGAAACACAAAGGTTAGATGAAGTTAAAGGTCATCTCCCTACAGGCAAAGGGGGCCAGTTCCCTACCAAGTTTCTAGCAGACCTACTTCCCCAGGGCACATCATAAAAGTAATTTACTGACAACTCACCTTACCAGGGGTCATTTGGGGCCTCAAGTCTTCTGGAATTCACTTTTAAGAAGCATGATTAAGTGGGGACAACTATTGGCCCTAAAGTATTTATGCTGAGAACAAATGTCTGTCAGAATTAAATTCTTTGTGTGTGGTGGTTTCAGACTTAAAAAGGTGTGTACCTGATGAAAAGCACATATATTCTATTCACCAAATTAAATTTCAGAATGCATATTGGTTAATTGATTTATTCATTTTTTTTACTCCAGCAATCCAAATAGAGAACGCAGTCTAAAAAAAAGGATAATACATTTACCAAAAGTTAGTTATATCCTTTTCAAACTTTTCTAGTTCAGTTTATTCCCACAGTGGAGGAAAAATGCATTATACTATTTTAAAAAATGAAGATGCCATTTAAATCCAACCAAGGAAGTTCACTTAAAAAATAAATGACAAGAAAAGCTATTTCCTGATTAAAACAAGTCTCCTGCTTTTAGTTTTTGACATAAGATACTGGGTTTAATATTAGGCAGAGATGGCCTTCGCACATTTTTTAAAAATTGCTAGAAGTTAAAATATGTGTTCATTGGACAAAATTAAAACATTATTTGACACCGTGTGTGGGATACAGCTCTAATCCATACAGTGTATGGAAACGAGGCTGGTACTTTCAATTGCACAGCACACATCTCAGTAATAACAGGGGATGAGGCATACAATTTCAAGGAACACCCACAATGAAAATTATTCTTTCCAAACAGAGAATTGTTTTGGAATAAGTTAGGTTAATTGGCATCATGGGAATTCTCTCAAGGAAACAGAGCCCTTCAATCCTTGCATGTGCAAGTAAGATGATCAAGCATTAACCTCTTTCCCTTTTCAATTTTTCACATCTAATTTACTCTATCCACAACAAAATTAACTTCTGTAGATTCAGATGCAGGTAGGAAAGGGGACAGTTCTTTGCCAGCTTAACATACAGCCTGAAAGAATGATTTGTTAGATGAGGTTATTTGCTCATCTACAACAAAGAAACCCATTATGGATATTTGGGATTATTCTACTTTTGAGAGTGAATTACAGGTACTTTATTAGTAAGGTCAATTATTTTACAATTTAAAAAGTTAGAAATTCCCTACAACAAGCTTTCCATATCCCCGTATTAGAGGCCTATGTTTTTATGTTCCATTTTCATTTTAATCCTCTCTGACTTCAAGATACCTGGATTTTGACCTTTTATATGCTAAACCCAAGTATAGTTATGCTTTAATCATATTTTCCCCCCTTTACCCCTTTAAATGTGCATTTCCTAGGAGGAATACGTGTGTGTGTGTGTATCATTCAAACAGTCTTTAATTGTGGTTACCATTTTCATGAATTAGCAATTACAACTGGCGTAGAGTGAGCCTTCTTCATTACATTACCACAATTGATATTTTCCTGTAATTTACAACCTTTCACCAGAACCCATGAAATATCCTATGTTGCTAATGTACTGAGTTTCAAAATTTGCACTTTAAAACTATGAGAAAGAAGGTATAAATTTTGGAAACACCATGTGTAAAAATGCTTATGTTTAATAGAAAAAATTTGCAATATTCTTCCAAGTATTGACCCACTGAAAGGTAGAAATGAAAGGAACCTCAGATATTAATGATCCTCTCATTTTACAGGTAAAAATTGAGGCTCCTGTGATGAAATGACTGGCTTACAGGCACAAAGAACGTTCATAGCAGAGCCAGTACTAGAAGTCAGTATTCTACCCTACATCTGCGCTTCCACCCTTGCCTCTCCAAGTCTACTCTCAGCGTGGCCACTATAGATCCTGTTTAAGAAGTTTGGGCCGGGGCCCCGCGTGGTGGCTCACTCCTGCAATTCCAGCACTTTGGGAGGCCGAGGTGGGCGAATCACCTGAGGTCAGGAATTCGAGACCAGCCTGGCCAATATGATGAAACCCTGTCTCTACTAAAAATACAAAAAATAGCTGGGCGTAGTAGCGGGTGCCTGTAATCCCAGCTACTTGGGAGGCTGAGGCAGGAGAATCGCTTGAACTCAGGAGGCAGAGGTTGTAGTAAGTCGAGATTGTGCCACTGCACTCCAGCATGGGCGACAGAGCAAGACTCCATCTCAAAAAACTAAATAAATAAAATAAAAATTAAAAAATAACAAAAATTAAAAAGTTTAAGTCAGATCATGTCACTCCAGTTCAAAACTCTCCAATGCTTCCCCATCTCACTCAGTATAGAAGCCAAAGATCATAGCAGATCCTATACACTTTGTGCTCCCACCAACACAGGATGCTCAACTCTGCAATCTTATCACCTACAACTACTTTCCTTTTCCTTCTCTGAGTTCCAGGCTGGGCTTCTCCCTCACCACCCCAAGTACTGTCCACTTCGAGGTCATGGTATATCTTCACCTTGATCAAGGTTTGAAAAAATTTACTTCCCTGTTTTCCTGCACATTCAAGACATTATCTTGTCATTAACTAAAACCTGAAACCTCACTACATGTTGAGTTACTGCAGCTTTTAAAATTTTAAACAGAGCAATGATGATCATACAGAAAGACGATGCACCTATTGGTCAATGAGGCAAGGTACCCACCCAAACCCTGCATTGGGAGATGCTGACTGGGTTTCCGTATTACTACAAAGGGAAAAATAATCAAAAGAAAGCAAAGTATGCCCCACAATTTCTGAGCCAGGACCAGCAAGGAGTCATCCAATGCCTGATCACACGGAACCCTTATCTTTTCCATAATTTTCTTGGAGATTTGCACTACTTTCCATTCCTCAGAATTGTAGAGCAAGAAAGGACCTAAGGTATTATTATTATGTTTATTTTAAATTAATTAATTAATTAATTAATTTTGCGACGAAGTCTTGCACTGTTGCCCGGGCTGGAGTGCAATGGTGTGATCTTGGCTCACTGCAATCTCTGTCTCCTGGGTTCAAGTGATTCTTCTGCCTCAGCCTCCTGAGTAGCTGGGATTACAGGTACCCATCACCACGCTCAGCTAATTTTTTGCATTTTTAGTAGAGACAAAGTTTCACTATGTTGGCCAGGCTGGTCTCCAACTCCTGATCTTGTAATCCGCCTGCCTCAGTCTCCCAAAGCACTGGGATTACAGGTGTGAGCCACCACGCCTGGCTGACCTAAGGTATTATTTAGCCTAGTCCTTTGATTTCATAAGTGAGGTCATCACTATCCCAGAAGAGATGATGCCATCACTGTGTGGCAAAACTGATATCATATGGTCAGCAAGTGAGTGATATGGCTTTGCCATGGTTAGTTCTCACACATCCAACTGAGGTGGAATATTACAGGAATGCAACCCATTAGAGATCAAAGGCTCTGACAATTGATGCTGTCACCTAAGTTTTATTTAGTAGTCCCTCCAATAACTAATTCTTCTCAAGGGAAAAAGCTCACCTAGACATGCCCAGAAGGGTTTTCGGTTTTTGTTTGCCTGTTTGTTTGTTTATTTGCCCAGAACTCTTGTATGTATTAACATTTAATCAAACTCAAAATCTTAAGGAAAATAAAACACTCTCCTCGGACAAGGAGACATTGTCTGTAGTTTGCAATTAAAGCATTTATGCAATTAAAGAACTATGTCAATGACAGGGTAAAGCGTTTTGGTGCAGCAAGCATAAGATCAGCCCCAGGGTGAGGCACACAGACACCTCGGGTGTAAATACATTATTAACGTCACGGAGTCATCTGATCTTCCAAATCCCTGGAGATTTAAACAGAAGCTTTAAAGGTGATACATAGAAAAATCACGGACAGGGTAAGAGAATGAACTATGGGACTTTTTCAACCTCGGGTCACAGGCTTGAGTCCAGTCTAGAGTAGTAATTGATAACTTATGACAGATGTTTGGTGACCTGTGTGTGGAGGGATGTTGGTTCAAGTTTTGTTTCACTTTTCCTGAACATATGTGTTCACAGCCATCCAGAAAGATATTTGCAGTTACGGGAGCCTCATCACCACGTCTTTCCTAGAAAGCCTAAGAATCTAATGGGAATTAAATTTCGTTATTTCTATCCTCTTAAGACTAGCACTTTCCCCTCCCCCCACCACAATCTTAAGCATTTTTTCACTCACACACACAATTCATTTTTTTCTTAAAGGAATTCTTCTGAACACTTTGAAACTGTGGGCTAAGGTTTCTTATCAGTCATGTTTCCCTATCTAGAAAAGCCTGAGGACAGATGCCATTTTATGAAAGTTTGTGATCTGTTTGGATCAAAGTCAGGTTAGAATAAGAGGGTGGTTTAGAAACAGCTTATTAGGACCAAATAGTGTGGCAGAAATCATAATTACTCTTGCACCAACCTAAAAGTAAATAATTTAGCTTTTTTTTTTTAAAAGACACAGTCTCTTCAGTCACCCAGGCTGGAGTGCAGTGGCATGATCTCGACTCATTGCAACCTCCGTCTCCCGGATTCAAACAATTCTACTGCCTCAGCCTCCCGAGTAGCTGGGATTACAGGCATGCACTATTATGCCTGGCTAATTTTTGTATTTTTATTAGAGATGGGGTTTCACTATGTTGGCCAGGCTGATTGAGCACTCCTTACTTCAGGTGATCCACCAGCCTCAGCCTCCCAAAGTGCTGGGATTACAGATGCAAGTCAATGCAGGGGATTTTTTTTTTTTTTTTTGAGATGGAGTCTCACTCTGTCACCAGGCTGGAGTGCTGTGGAGTGATCTCGGCTCACTGCAACCTCCGCCTCCTGGGTTCAAGCGATTCTCCTGCCTCAGCCTCCCGAGTAGCTGGGACTATAGGTGCGTATCACAATACCCAGCTAATTTTTGTATTATTATTATTATTTTTAGTAGAGATAGGGTTTCACCATGTTGGCCAGGATGGTCTCAATCTCTTGACCTGCTTGGCCTCCCAAAGTGCTGGGATTACAGGTGTGAGCCACCACACCTGGCCAATTTAGCTATTCTTAAAGAGAAAGTCACATTATTCAATATTTGCATGTTTAAAAGAAACACTCTTTCCACAAGAATTTTTGTGGGCATATATAAAACTGTAAGATATTTTTAAATAATGCTTTATTTTTGTGTTAAGCTTCAGTTTACTGGATTTAGTTCTATAATCAGATTAAATTATTTCAACTGCTAGCAATGATGGAATTAGTTTAGATCATATTCATTGACATTCTCTTTTTTTTTGTTATCCTGCTACCTAGAGGTATGATAGAGTAATTAGCACATATTTTATCTTAAACTAGTTGATATTTTTAATAGATTTTCTGTAAGTTGAAGTTGAGGACTGAGGAATTGCATAATATTTTAAGTGAGTGAATAGATGAACTTTAAGGTGTATATGACATATATAGATAGAGTAAAATGGAAATTCTTTAGATAAAGGATTCCAATTTGACCTCCCTTCTGATGGTAATTCCTGAGTGCAACTTTGACTGTATGGATTGTCAGCTGGAACCACAAGGTCATGCTGGATAGAAACTTACGTGATTTAGAAAAAGCTTTTCTCATGATAACACATTATAAAATGGTCTTGATAAATAGCATCTTATTTTTCAAAACATATTTGACTGAAAGGTCCAAAGACAATTTTAATTTCTAGACAATGATCTAGTTTTTAAAACACTTTGGATTATGTCCTCAGTTCTGGGCACTTTGATTTGTAATAGTTCAACATAATTATAGACTTTAAAATTAAATATCAGTTGATGACTACTATCAACAAATACCTTAAAATGTATTGTAGAAATTGACAACATATTTGTTGTACATACTTATTGCATATAAATATTATATACTATATAAAATAAATTTATGTATATACTTATAAAAGTGCAAAGATGAAAGAAGTCTGTTAAAAGCCTTATGCTACATAAACAAACTTCCAAAGTTGATCATAGAAAGGTAGACACAAAACAAAGAGCAAATTTGTTTGGTATTTAGACTTTATATAAAATATTGAATCAAGGTGATAGAAGGAGGGTCTATTGTAGCCTGAGGTTTGAGAGATAGGTAGTTGGGGCTTTTTCATTTATATTCTTTTTTTTTTTTTTTTTTTTTGAGATGGACTCTTGCTCTGTCACCAGGTTGGAGTGCAGTGGCATGATTTCAGCTCACTGCACCCTCTGCCTCCCAGGTTCAAGTGATTCTCCTACCTCAGCCTCCTGAGTAGGTGGGACTACAGGTGTGCACCCCCACACCCAGCTAATTTTTGTATTTTTAGTAGAGACGGGGTTTCACCATATTGGCCAGGATGGTCTTGATCTCTTGACTTCATGATCTGCCGGCCTAGGCCTCCCAAAGTGCTGGGATTACAGGCATGAGCCACTATGAGCGGCTCCACTTACATGTTCTTGCACCTGATCTTCAGCACATTTCACTGATAATGTCTACCATCTACTGTTGCTGTTATTTAACTTTAAAATCTTTTAAACTTCTCTCTTCTCTGATTTCATGGCACGTTTTACTGATCTGCTTTTTATTTTTTGAGATGGAATCTGACTCTGTCACCCAGGCTCGAGTGCAGTGGCGTGGCATGATCTCAGCTCACTGCAACCTCCGCTTCCAGGGTTCAAGTGATTCTCCTGCCTCAGCCTCGCAAGTAGCTGGGATTATGGGCACCTACCACCACGCCCGGCTAATTTTTATATTTTTAATAGAGGCAGGGTTTCACCATGTCAGCCAGGCTGGTCTTGAACTCCTGACCTCAAATGGTCCTCCTGGCTTGGCCTCCCAAATTGCTGGGATTATAGGTGTGAGCAACCACGCCTGGCCTGATCTGTTTTTCAAAATAATAATAATATTAATTTCTTGAGAAATATACTCTCTGTAATATCCATTACATATTAATTTCATAGCAGCTTTACCCAATTGCCTCCCTCCCAACCGACATTCTAAATCTGTGCTGTGAGCCATAGTTGCTAGTGGGCAAAAATATGTGCCTTCTTACTTTTCAGTCCCAGTATATTTCCTTTGCAAATCCTACAATTTATTAACTCTGTGGCAGATTGACACAAACCGTGTTCCAAAATAAACACAAAAAAGACCGACGTTACTATAATATCCAGGTTGAGAAAAACTACTATGAAAGCAAGGAAATGCTGCTGAAAGGTTGCTGTAGTTCTTAGGGGTTGGCTGCTTTGTGCTTAGTCATCATTAGTCATGTGCTTCGAGAAACTCCAGAGCTGGGGGCTCTGCAGAGTGAGGTGCGCAGCAATACCCTATAATTAATGTCAAAAGTTGATGCTGTCAAAAGATGTTGTTTTTCTCTAGTAACACATTTAAATAAAAATATATATCCTAGGTTTATATTTCTGAGGTAAAGGAAGCCACTCCACATGCATCAATAACTTTGTTTCCATGGGATTGCCATATTATTTTGGTGCGAATGCTAACACTATCATGAGTTTTCCATAAGTTATTCAGACACATTTTATTTTATTTATTATTTATTTATTTTTATTTTTTTTGAGATGAGGTCTGACTCTGTCACCCAGGCTGGAGTGTGGTGGCAAAATCATAGCTCACTGTGACCTTGAACTCCTGGGCTCAAAGGGATCCTCTCGCCTGAGCCTCCCCAGTAGCTGAGACTATAGGTGTGTACCATCACACCGGGCTAATGCTTAAGTTTTTGGTAGAGATGGGATGTTGCTATGTTGACAAGGCTGGTCTTGAACTCCTGGCCTTAAGTGATTTTCCTGCCTCAGCCTCCCAAAATGCTAGGATTGGAAGTGAGCCACCACAATTCACTTTAGGAGGGGCTGTTTCAACCCCAGGGTGTATTGCTAGCAGTGGTCACTGGAGCTTGTGAGTCATGCATAGTTTCTTTCCTCCCCTCCTTTTTATGTTAGTATAATAGATGATGGTTAACAGCTTACAAAGCACTTCACATTTATGTGTGATTGTGCATGCAAAATATTAGGTGTGACCTTTTATTGTCTCTATTTAACAGATGAAGAAAGTGAGCCTAGAGAGGCTAAACAACTGGTCCAAGGCCAAACAACCAGTAAGGCTTGGTAGGAACAGTGATCAGAACCCAGGTGTCTATCTGTGACTCTGGATGCTGGGCTCTCAGCATCCTTATTGAGCATGCTGACACCAACCATCACCAATCTTGTTTACTTAACACGCTCTGCAGTCTCTCCTCTCATGCAGTGCCACTCATCAGAGGAATATAGCAGCATTCAGCAGCATAGCATCCTGGTTGAGAGCACAGTGTCAGAAAAACTGCATTTAAAATCTGTCTGTGGTACTTGCTAGCTGTGGTATCAGGGCAGTTTCCTTAACATCTGGGCCTCAGTCCCTTCATCTATGAAAAGGGATATTAACACCTACCTGACAGGGATTCCAGAAGTGATCTATGTAATGACTGTGAAAGTAAGGGCTTAAAAAGTGGTGGTTATGATTAATAAGAAAGAAGAAGAGAGTTTCTGCTTACATCATGGCTTGCTTGAAGACTACAGTATTAAACTTTATTGTATACTTGAAATTTGCTAAGAGAATAGATTTCTTAAGTGTTCTCATCACACACACACACACACACACATATACGCACACACACACTACTGTAGTATCAGGAAACAATCAATTATTTTTAAAAGGGAATTCTGTACCAAAGGGAATTCTATGCCATTTAGAGATAGTTTTGTGAAGTTTGATATTTTCTTTTTATGAGGTAATATAGCCACTGGAAAACAATGATAACTGATATCACCAATAGATTTTCTTATTTTTTCTAGTCAGAGATGGTCTCTAGAAGATGGTAGACATCTCACTTAGAGAGACGCCCTTTAAAGTGGCAAACTTGGCTGGGCGTGGTGGCTCACGCCTGTAATCCCAGCACTTTGGGACGCCAAGGCGGGCAGATCAGGAGGTCAGGAGATCGAGACCATTCTGGCCAACACAGTGAAACCTCGTCTCTACTAAAAATACAAAACATTAGCCGGGCGTGGTGGCGGGCGCCTGTAGTCCCAGCTACTCGGGAGGCTGAGGCAGGAGAATGGCGTGAACCCGGGAGGCGGAGCTTGCAGTGAGCTGAGATCCGGCCACTGCATTCCAGCCTGGGCGACAGAGCGAGACTCCGTCTCAAAAAAAAAAAAAAAAAAAAAGATGGCAAACTTTTTCTAGGGTCCAGATTTCTTGGTTTTTCACTTGTTTTAAGTGATTACCATGAGATTTCTCAGATTTATAGCTTCTATTTCCTTTGCCCTTCAAATCTTAGGTAAATATAAAGATATTAATGTAAAAACTTTCCTCACCTCTGCTGTAACTGGCGGGACCTAAAATTTAAGAGAAGGCAGGACTTTCTTTACTCAACTGGAGAAACGTTGCATCTGCCACGCCAGTTTCTGCTTCAGTAAAAAATATGGCGGAAAGTAATATATAGATTAAACTGCCTTAAACTGGCATAACCACATAAATGCTCATTTACACTTGTTAATAGGTTTTATCAATAGAATAGCAATTTCAAAAATAATGAAAGAATACCAGGAGCAAAAACTAACTCAACCAAATGGAAAATTACACTGAGGTTATTTCACATTATTAAGGGACTTTTGGCTTTATGAAAAATAATTTTTCTTTGTGGGCATTTATACATTTAAAATGAGATTAAACTTATATAAAAATTGAAAATGACATTTTTCACAGAGTACAGAGCATTGTGATATAAAGGATCAGCAACACTTAATAAAATAAAAATAGTTGGATTCAAAGCCATGTTATTACTACCTTGATATTAGAAAAAACTGCAGTCAAAAACTTTATTACAAGAGGCCAAGCGTGGTGGAATCCTAGCATTTTGGGAGGCCGAGGCAGGTGCATCACTTGAGTCCGGGAGTTCAAGACCAGCCTGGGCAACATGAGGAAACCCCGTCTCTACTAAAAATACAAAAATTAGTCAGGCATGGTGGCACATGCCTGTAATCCCAGCTACTCAGAAGGCTGAGGCAGGAGAATCTCTTGAACCTAAGAGGTTACAGTGAGCCGAGATCACACCACTGTACTCCAGCCTGGGCAACAGAGCAAGACTCTGTCCCAAAAAATAAACAAACACACACAAAAAAAACCAAATAAAAACATCTTTATTTGTAATTTGCATTTTGTTTATATTTTTACATGACATAAATGGTTTGTAACCAGAATTTTAAACTATAAAAAAAAGAAGTTGCCTAAAAATTTTTATTTTGGGGAAGACAATTTCTACCACTTTTTGACTGAGTTTATTTATTGTTTATTTCCACCACTATAGCAACTCTCTTTTAGATGAGGCGTAATGACTTCTGACCAGTAATCCGATTAAGTCAAAAAGTTCAAAAATGTCATTCAGTATACAAAAATATGCCACAATGGTGATTCTTCTACTATAATGTTTAACAAATATAATCTGTTGCTTTCTTTCTATTAACACGGGCTTTATTCTAACCTAACGCGTACTTAAAAGCAGAGTTCTCAGCAGTTTTTCTGGGGAAGCATTTGTTACATGATCTAATAATCACCATATGTGTATGTGTGTATAATGTGTATGCATGCTGTGTTACCAATACTACTTTTGAAAAATAAATTGCTTCTCAATCTTCTTTGACTCATTTCACTCAAGCAAAAACACACTAATGCTTCATGGGTTACCTTACGGTTGCAAGTCAAAGAAAAAAATGTAAAAATTTAGGTTTGACAAAGTTCAGAGAAATGGAACATCAGCCTCCATGGTTGATGAGGACTTAGATTTCACTAAATTTTTGATACTCATTATTATGTTTGTGATTTACAACCCTGTGAAACCAGAGGCTGCCCCATCAGGGCTTGCCCTGGTGGACCCTGCATCCTCCTCCACATGCTCCTGTGACTCCCGGGCACCGGGACTGCTGTCTCTCAAGAGCTCCACCTCAATTGGCTCAGTCACCCGGACAATTAGCAGCTTTCAGCCTCATGTCCTCTCCTCCCCTGGTAAAAGGACTGCTTCTAAAAGCATCTTTTGAAATGAGGATCCAAGTAGATAGAGAGGGACAGGAGTCCAGTGACACTTGTTCCAATGATAGACAAGCCTTTCAGCTGTGTCTGCTGTGTGCTGCCAGCCGAGGGCTGCTGAGGGTGTGAAACTCTTTGTCCTCTGACCACTCGCAAGAACTAAGTGGCAGAGAATGGTGTTTGCTAGTTTCCTTGAGGGGCCACCCTGTCAAGTGACAGGTGCGGGCATGTCCTTCCTTTAACACACATGCAAAGCTAAGGCTGACTCTCCCATTCTTGGCAGCCAGGGGCGCTTTGGTGAAATTACACTAGAGTATCTTCTGGTGGCCTTGTCGCTTTTAACAAGGGTTTACATATATAATCACAATCCACATGTTTTAAGAACAAGAATAATAGCAATTTCACCAACTAGCTGAGCACCAGATTCCAAAATGGAATAAAAACAGAAAAAGATTAATGGGTAAAGCCATTTCCCAGTTAGAATTAACTTGAGATTTTTAAATACCTTTTTTTTTTTCAAATGGTATTTCGTATCCTTTATATCAAGCATCTTACATGTTGCCAGAATTAACCCAATTCCTCACTCAAATTGGATAAGATATATATATAAACTAAGTAAATGAGAAAAGGTACAGGGCAAATGACAACTGGTGTCCAACCACCTGCTCTTAGTTGTTAAGTCAGGAATAGGACTTGGGTGTAGGCTTGGCAGAGAAAATATGTCTCATTCAATGTGTAACTGACCCAGAAGTTTGGCTCGGTCTCTATCAGTGGTTTTCAAATTGGCTACATGTCGAGATTACCTGGGAAAGCTTTAAAAACATATTGATGCCTGGGTGCCAACCCCAGATATTCTGACTGACTATTTTGGGGTACAAGAAGTTGGTTTTTTTCTTTTTTTTTTTTTTTGAAATGGAGTCTCACTGCATTGCCCAGGCTGGAGTGCAGTGGCATGATCTGGGCTCACTGCAACTTCCGCCTCCCAGGTTCAAGTGATTCTCCTGCCTCAGCCTCTGGAGTAGCTGGGACTACAGGCACATGCCACCATGCCCGGCTATTTTTTTTTTTTTTTTTTTTTTGTAATTTTATTAAAGACATGGTTTCACCATATTGGCCAGGTTGGTCTGGAACTTCTGACCTCAAGTAATCCTCCTGCCTTGGCCTCCCAAAGTGTTGGAATTACAGGCATGAGACAGCGCACCCAGCTTGGCTATAAGAATTTTTGAAAGCTTCTGGGTGATCGTACTGTGAAGCCATTCTTGAGAGCCATTAGTCTGTCACTGCCAAGGACTTTACACAGACAAAACTGGTTCTAGTACTTGCCAGAAGCTCTGATTTCAGAGCTCAGATATAAGCTCAATTTAAAGATTTCAAATCACCGAGTATCTTAAAGAAGTGTTTCTTTCGGGAGATAGTAAAATTTTTGTAATTTTTGCCCTTTGGAATAAAACGATAACAACAGAATAACAATGCTGCATGTGCACATGCACACACACAGCCACACACACAATGAAAGTTTTAAAGTTTGTTCATCAATTTGACACGTGGCCCATTCTTCACAGTGCCAGTATTAGTGATTGGCTTGTAGAGTACACTATCATCAAAGACGTATCAAATCACTACATATTTTAAAAACATATTCCTGACTTACTCTTTAATCTCAATGCTACAACTTTTTTTTCTGTAGCAAAAAGAAGTTAATTATTTAGCTTGTGCTTTGCATTTTTTGCAGATTAACTTTTTCTCTGGAATTATAGACAGTTTAGCCCCCAGGGTACTACAATCTCCTACAATTTACACAGCACGATCTTGGTGTTTAAAAAAAAGACATCATCTTTTTAGCTTCAGTCAGGACCCATTTAGGAAGAGTTGTCCAAGTTCCCTTATGATTGGCTCTTGGCTGATGGCATCCCTCTCAAGCAGTTGTAAGAATCAGGGTTGGTAGAGGTTTAAAGAGATAAGCAAGTCCGACTGTTCGCCACAAAAAGGTCAGCCTTTACCATGTGACAGAAATCACTCCCAATTAATTTACATTAGCAGACAAGGAATGCCAGATTTTTTTTTATAGCCAGCAATATATTTTAGAAACTCTTATAATCAGCAATTCCTCCTTATGTCTGACTTAACATATTCCTCTTGGTCATCAATTAATGTAATCGTGAAGGGGTTCTGCACTGTGGTGTTTATTATTCTCAATTTCAAACATGTGGAGGCTGGGTTTAGTATGTATTACCAATTCTGTGATTTGAGTATTGCAATTAATACTTCAGTCTGTTAAACAGCTTTATGCCCTCTCTTAGGATTTTAAAACTGAAAAAATAGAGAAGAGTTGATATGTATGATAATTTTTGAAAATTCATAAAGTATAAGCATTACTTATGCAAAATGATTATTGACAAACACAGAATCCTGTCATAAATATATGATAACTTTCATATATTAAAGAAGCCAAAAATAGCTGTGAAAACTCTTTTACATTACAAGTATCTGAGGGGCAACCACCAAAATCAGTGCTATGATCAACTCATAAATGTGATGGTATTTGCCCCATCATACTGACAGTGGCCTTGTTTAACTCTTCCAATCAGGGAGTTCCATAGACACTGAGATAAAGGCCACCTGCAGCATAACCTGCTTGAAGTAAGAAGGATGTGATCTCATTACTCACTATACACACTCTGATATCCATGTGATACATTCCTATCTTGTGGGCATAACTAGTGCTAAAACACCAAAGGAATTTAAAATATTGCACCTTAAAATATGTCATATCAGTCGCTAGAATAATAGATTTTGAAGTATATTTTAGGCCCCTAAAACTCGGGAGCTCTTCTGGAAAAGGAGGTCCAAATTCTGCAAGTTTTCTTGCAAATTTGGCCAAGTTGTGCAGAATTCCTAGAAGACTGCCAAACACACATACTCAGAACCAAGGCACTGTTATATCCTTGCTTGTACAATTTTATTGCATGATGAAACATCTCCATGTCAGAGCTGAATATTCTAATGAATCATCAGATATCCCTATGAAGGGTATAAATTGAAATAGGGATGCTGAAGGAACACTGATTTAAAAGGCAGTCAAATTGAGGTAGAAACAAGAACATCAGTTCTTGTTATAAAACCATTTTCCAGTATTCTGAGCCCTCCTTACATCTACATTATATCATACATATCTTTTTAGTACTAACATTTTTACTCAAAGCACATTTGAAAACTATTGTTAATATTAATATTCTCTCAAATAATTAATATTATTCTCAAATATCTGAAAATATTTTTAAAGCTAATTGGCAATATGTATTATGGTTATAATCTTCAACTCAGTAATGCCCTTCCTGTAAATGAATATTAAGGAAGTCATCCATGACCAGATTAAGTAAAATGTATACGAATAATAAATAACATTATTTACAATGGTAAAAAGTAAAGACTGGAGTCATCTTAACTCTCACACAATAAGAAAATGAAATAGCAGGAATATATCTGTATTTTTCCTGACTTGTTTCTTCTGATTTGGGTCTTCTTACCACTGAGCACAGCACAACAAAGCAAGAAAGAGCTCATTTCTATGTGAGTAGAAGACTATAAATCCTCCTTTAGGTTTTTTTTTTTTTTCAGTTAAGAAATGAAAAGGATAACCAGTTCTTCCCAAATCATATTGTTACTTTGTTTCACTCTAAAATAGGCATGAGCTATTACATGTGTCTTAATTTTAGAATGTCATAATTTGCTTTATAGTTTAGTACTGCTAATGTACTGTGTTACTCTTGTAAAACAAACTTGACAATAATTTTGTTTACATACCTAGGTTATTTAACATGAGAATTCAAGTTAGAGAAGTGAAAAAGAGGGCAATATATGTTATATAGATGGCTAATTATAGAAATATTTGACTTACCTGTAAAAACATTGTACAAGGAAGTCATAGTATAAGTAGTATTTTTATGAGACAGACTCAAAAACAGAGATGGTGAAAGAATGATTTGCAATTGCCAAAATAACCAAAAGACCTCTTTGCTTCTACTAGCAAATGGATGTACAATCCTGTGCTATGCCCATTAAACAATATTTAAACAAATACTTTATAAAGCCAAAGATTCCTTTAAATGTGTCAATTACATGGGGAAAGCATGTCAGATATCAATTCGATTGCATTGCACGATAGTCAACAAATAACAGAAATTTAATGTCACTGTCCTAATTCAGGTGCCGTAATTATTGTTTCCTTATGTGGTCGCCTTATTTTCTCCTGCAAGATTCTTTCTTTTATTACAAAGAAATACCTTCAGTGAGGAAGGTAACACTAAAATAAAATTAACATAGCCAGCACAAAAATAAATAAAATTTAAAAAGCCAACCTTTATTCCACTTTGAACAAGTTTGTGAATGTCCAAATAAGGCTCCTTGAAAATTTCTCCTTCAGGGGTAAGTATCTTCACATAACCTTCTTTTTCCAGAATGAAGAGACGGTGCGAGCCATCCCCACTATGCAGGGCACCAACGGGCTGCCGCAGCCCACTCACAACCTCCTGAATACAGAAGCAGTTGTGTTTGTGCTTTCTAAACAAATTAAAGAAAACCAGTAAGCTTTTCTTGAGATGAAGGAGATAAGGGATGCACTTGGCATCCTTTTCAAACTCTATTTCCTCTAGGAATCATGGTTTTGAGAACCATGCAGTGCTGCTAACCCAAGGGTTACAATATAATTCTTTTAAGTGGTTCTTTTAAATTCTTTCAATGGCAAACAACAGAACAGCCTTCTATCAGAAAGTAAAATAAGAGAATCAAAACATGTATATATTTTTAGAAGTCATAATCTCATTGTTTCATCTTTCAGTGACTATAATTAAAATCAGTTTTACTCACAATAAATAAACCTTATGGAAGGCATGTAGAGAGAAAGTTCTAAGATCTATTTAGAAAAATCTGATTTGCCAATAGTAATTGAGCTGAACATTTTCACAGTGCCATAGGCTAACAACAATCTTAAAATTCAGGCTTAAAACTACACCCATAAAATTCACATGAGTCATAGAGAAGCCAAGCTCATAATGTAAGATTAGTAGTCTAAGTATTAAAAGCATTTAAGCTAGAATTTTAGAGAAACAAACTACCACAAAGAAAAAAATAAAGCATCTGGAGGATATAGCTGCTGAACATAAGCACAGACAGTTGATTCACTGTCAAAACCACAAGATTTGTCAGTTGGGTTTTTTTAAAGATTAAAGAGCATTTATCTTTATGAACCTGCTGATCTCTTCCACTTTGTCATATTCTTCCATCTGGTCCAAGTAGTTAGATGCTGGTCCTCTGACTTGTTTTCTTGGAAAATCTGGAAAGCACAACCCACCATCTTTTCTTGCATAGTAAAAGCAAAACTCATCTGCAGTTGTTTGAAGGAAACCTTTAAAAAACATAAAAACACTCATTAGAAACACTTAGTGTCATAGTAAAACCACCTTATTTGAAAGATATAAGATGAGGAAAACAATTTTTAGAAACTAGATGGATATTTTAGGGAGAACCTAGACTGAAATAAAAACACGCCTGTAATCCCAGCACTTTGTGAGGCTGAGGCGGGAGGATCACCTGAGGTCAGTAGTTTGAGACCAGCCTGGCCAACATGGTGAAACCCCGTCTCTACTAAAAATATAAAAATTAGCTGGGCATAGTGGCATGCACCTGTACTCCCAGCTACTCGGGAGGCTGAGGCAGGAGAATCACTTGAACTGGGAGGTGGAGGTTGCAGTGAACTGAGATCATGCCACTGCACTCTAGCTTGGGCCACAGAGTGAGACACTATCCAAATAAATAAATACATACATACATAAATACATACATACATACTAAATAAAAAGAAGGAAAAAAATCAGGGATTGGGATTCCTATTTGTGTTTTAAACTAAATTTTAAAATTGTGGTAAAAGTGAAATAATATTGTATTGGGTATTAAAAGGCTCCTGTGAGGTACAAATAAGACAAACTCAGCATTTATCTTGCTGTTGCATTGATGTCTTTTCAAGATTCTCTAGCTACTGTACGTTGTACCTGTGAGCTTATCTCATCATCAGTATTTAGCATTTTTTCCTGCAATACTAAATAACTTCCTCAGATGAACAAACAAGAATCAGGAAGGAGACAGTCCATCAGGTGCCAGTTTTGGTCATTTTACAAATCTTAGTGTATTGCCACTTAGATAAGATTAAATAATAAATCTGATGAATAACACAAGGTCATTATATACTATAATAAACAACTGACGCACTGTGTAATGATCAAGCAATGAATTGATGCTTATAACAGAACCTCCATATTCAAATATGTTTTTCCTGCACTTCACTTATAGGAGATAATGATTAATTTGTAATAGAAAAATTATATTTAAAATATTCCTTCAATCATCTCAAACAGAAAAGCTGACATATCAACAAGTCAAAACAAAAATAACAACAGAGTTACTTAATAGGATCTAAAAGAAAGATGTTTTTTCTTTTCTTATGCATTAAATATTTTATTATATAAAGACAGCTATCTTTGAATATGAAATAAAAGAACTTTATGGCAAAAAAGTTTTGATATTACCTTTACAATTTGAGTCAATAAGGTGTTACCTTTCTGGGACATATTAGAAAGACTCACTTCCACATTCTAATGATTTCTGCTCTCAAAATACGATGGTGCTGCCAGAGTCAGCCTTATATGTGGAACTAAATTGTTGCTTCTGGTCTTATACTTTATATCATATATCTAAAGTTTTTATTTTTATATAACAAATTAGATTTTCATACCTCATCAATTTTGTGATAAACATACTGAGTAGCTCAGTAGAAATTTAGGAGTTGTATAACAAATTCAGATTTAGCAAGGATTTCTAAGAATTTGGAATCAGCCAAGTGAGACTCATCAATGGTGCATAAAAGACACCACAAGTTTACTTTCTATGTGCTTGACCTAGGACCCCTCAAACCTAACACTTATCTTAGAATGTGAAGGTCCCAAATGGTTGTAAAGCTTGAAGTACATTTTGACCTAACTTTTGAGTGAAATGTCTCACCCTGAACTTTCTGAGAGAGACTCTTCACTGCCAATTTCTGACTAGGCTATTGGAAAGGATCTTGTCTTGGCAACCAGGCAAGTAAGAGCAGATGTCCTTGGGAGTGCGTGTGTGTGCGTGTGTGTGTGTGTATGTGTGTGTGTGTGCATGCGGTTGGGGGGCACAGAGAAAAAGAGGCAAGCAGCTGGGAAGTGCTCCACGGGAGGGGCAAGGCAATCAGAAAGTTATCTTTCTTTGAAAAAAATTCAAGGATTAGAAACTAGGGAGAGGAATGAAGGCCATAGAAGCATTTACTCATCTTTAGCAAGTCACCATTTGCAAAAGATAACTTTTCCCCTCCCTTCTTAAATGGGTAAGCATTCAGATGAAAACTGCCTAATAGTGTGAAACAAGTCTCTTAGTGGTAAAAAGAAAAAAAAAACTAAATTGTTAAATCAAACTCTTTGCACAGTTTTGGGCTAGATCTTGTTTTGGAAATATTTACCACCAGGCAACAAAATCTCCATGCCTGTATTATGCATGCAGGAAGACTGTCACACCATGGTCATATTTATAACTGGATATGTGAGTGACAAATATAGTTTTAATGTGATGTTTGCCGAAGGGTCACAGGAAAATTTCAAAATGCAATTCAAAAGAAATGTCCAGCTTGCTTAAAAAACATGTGTATTTCAGCATTACTGTCTACTAACCAATACCATCTTAAGGGGAAATTAATTAACTATGCTGGTGATCGATTCCAATTTAAATGGAATTAGTAACTGCGACAAACACGAGGAAATGAGAAGTCATTTTCAAATGAAATATCTAAAGATTAATGAATACATATTCATAAACTTGGTGGCTCCAGAGGTATGATGCCTGCTTAGCAAATTAAGAAAAAATACAGACAATAAGTTTACTCCAAGCTTCTTATGTAATTTAGACAAATTGAATAACCTAAGTGTGAAAACCAGTTCAGAAGATTTCATTTAAATACATGGGCTTTTTTTTTTTTTTTTACAATCATGTAATTTTATTTGAATTTAAGTATCTAACACTTTTATTAATATTTTACCTTAAATGACCCGATTCTGCAGTGAACAATGATGAGTAGGGAGATATATTTTAACATTTATTGCCAGGGTTCCCTTTTGTTTGGCATTTTACTGAAAGCGTATGTTTAGCTCACTCAGGATCATCATAATATGGTCAGGTCTACTAATAATGAACAAACACTGAATATTCTAGCAGCTGTTTTTTTTTAAGTTCTGATCATTTATCAACTATCTTGGACCTGTAAATACTCTCCTGGATAGTGAGCCTGGTTATGCTATACCACAAAGCACCCGATAAATACTGACGTATAAAATAAATGCTTCCTTGGAGTATTCTGAGTTCTCCCTTTTCTCTCAGCATGTATTCCAGGGAAAAGTTATTTTTCCTCATTGTAAGTGCTGCTCATCATGATAAGGAAAAAAAAAAAAAAAGAGTTACGGACTCTTCATGAGTAAGACTTACTCATGAACATATCCTAATAGAAGCGGTGGATTTTGATATATCCATCTATTTACTCCTTCTGGTTTACTCTCCTTGGGACTAAGAAGACACATGTGTAAGCTAACTGACCAGGGTTAGGAATGGCTAAGGACTAGAAAAATTCAGTTGAATCAAACCCTTGACCTTGGCCTTATTAGCAACAGGATTAAACCAATTGAACTAATTGTGTGCAGACATTTCACACTACAATAACCTACTGCTGAGAAGAGGTCGAAGAGTGATAAAAATCATTATGACTACAGATATAGAGGAAGAAGCAAGGCCAATAGATGTCCATTAGATATGCTTCCCATAGAGTATGTTATGCCTTCTTTTAGTGATTAGCAAAGTAGCTACCCTGCTCAGTTAAGCAGAAGAAAAGACCTGCAGAGACGAGCAGTGAGTTTTTGGCAATTTTAGAAGTTTTGAGAATTTACTTCCCTAAGTGAATTCACAACTGGAAAATATTATGATTCATAAAACTCTAGTATATACTCACTATATTGATTTGTAATATCTTTTCCCATTTTTGGAAAAATAAGCAGACTATGACTATTTCTTGATTAAGCATTCTAGGAAGTAGCTATCTTGTAGGTATATGAATATTCTAAAGTGACTGTGCTTTCTTAAAGCCGTGGAGTCAAAGCAAATCATTAGGTCATTTATATATACATTTCTTCATGTATTGGGCAATAGGGAAAAAATGAAGATGTCTCTGGAATTATTTTCTGTCTCCCAATTCTTTCAGCATTTGCCTTATTTTAGCAAAATACATCCCTCGAGGTACCTTCCTCTTCAAGTTCTTGTTGTGTAGAAAGATGAAGCTATTAATGAGGATAGTCAAAAATATGTTGATCAGTTTCTTCTAAAAAAGAATCACAATGTAGCTGTTTTCCAACACTTTGAACTTCAGAGGAAAGTGAACCATATCATTAAATCAACTTAAGGGAAAACTATTAAAATTTGCTTTTATAGTAATTTCCAAAAAATCTGTGTTCCACAGTTGTGAAGACACTTCTTTGCTGGGAGCAGGGGCTGGGAAGGGTGGGGATTAGCATCTTATTTATTGTACTTTAGGAAATGGTAACCTACATGCCAAGGATCCATCCAGGCAACAAATCGATTAGCATAAGTAATGCAAGTGTGTTACTATAGCTCACTTTTGGGGCAAGTATTGAGAATGATCATTAGCATTTGATGTACGCAGGGGCAGCCCCCTCTGCTTGTGGGTAAAGCCTTCCATAGTCTCTGGAAAGCACCCTTGCTGCTCTGTCCACCTCTAGAGTGGAGCTTTCATCTGGTTATCTTTCAAAGCAGCCTGGGTGGCCACCAAAAGCACTTGACATCTTGATGCACTTCAGCAGTTTTACATATATACAAACTTTGTAGAAAAATAAATTTGTCATTCGTCACCACATATGTTGATCTGGGGAGTGAGGTGCTTGCAGTTCTGGCTCTGAGCTGTTTGCTGTGCCCTCTCTTTCAGTGGATATTACTTTTATTTTATTGTTTTTTGAAGCTAAAATTACTTCAAATATATAAAGACCCCCACAGTTAAGTCCCCAAATCCAGCATGTTGTATTTATCTAAAGTAGATAATGGTAAATAAAAATGCTTAGTGTTGATATCACTTTCAATTTATAGTCCTAAAGGCAAGTGTTCAAGACTTGAAGTTTCCAGCAAACATTTATGGTATCGAATCTGTTATCACTTCTTTGTAGGCCATCTAGGCAACCGTGACCTATTCTGCTTTGCTCTGGGGAATGTGATAAAGAGGAAGAAACAGCTGCTTGAGAAAAGGCTTAGAAACATGGCTGTGGTTTATGAAAACAATAATAATATTTTCATATTGAATGGGTTTAGATATATGTTATGCTATATTCAAGGAAGCAAGCAACCCAAGTCAAAATATTTTATAAGGTTATTAAGAGAGCTATATTAAAAATATGAAAATCTACACTTTCCTGAGTCAGAGAAAAAAGTAAAATGTATAGAGCACTTAAAAAAATTCTCTCAGTGCATTCTACAGTTCTTAAAACTTGCCTTTTCCTTAAATACTGCTTAATCTTCAGTAGATTTGTGTGCGACTTTGCCTAATAGAATGTCTCATTAAATTATTTTTTTCCTCTGTGTTGAGTCTTCCAACTAAAGCAACAGTAACAAAAGTTTACAAATTTTTGATGATAAAAATTAATTAATGAATATATATGCTTATTAGAGTCCAAACTACAATAGTGACTAGGCATGTTCATGACACTATATGCATGAGAACGTCCATATCTCTCCTATCACCTTCTCATTGTATAACTTTGAGTAAGGCATTTGACTTCTCCCAAGGCTCAGATTTCCTCATCTGTCAATTGGAGAGGACTCCACTGTTTCTACCTACCTTACAGGGGTTTTGAGGAGAAAATTCATCATTTTATGTGAAAGTGCTTTGTAAGATATTACTTTTTTGGATTGCTAATCATATTTTGTTTAAGGATCTATCTTACAAGTCAGTGGACATTCTCCAGTTATGTATCAGCTGTGTAGAAGAAGACGTTGCCTTGATATTGATGGTGATGGGTAAAGAAGGCACCAACGAGGAATTTGGATTGAGAATACAATGTGTATAAAGATTACCACCTGTATTATCAGCTTAACAAGAAATATATAATAAGTCGACAAAACCAATTATACTATTTGCAGACTGAAATTACAATATTCCCTTTAGAGGCCATAAAAGTTATAAATTTGAAAATGTTAATTATGAGGTAAAATAGGTAATTTTAAAGACAAGATAAATTTTACAAGTCTTATAAATAAGCATTTAAGCACAGGTATCTTACAAGGATATTGTGCAGTGGTTTATTTTACTTATGCATTTTTTTTTTCTTACCTGGAATATGGCCTCGGCAAGTGTAAAAGAATTCTTTGCAATAGTCTTTGCAGAGCAGAGGAAGTACTAGGTCTCTTTCCAAGACTTCTCTCTCAGGTGAGTGGAACAGGCTTTGAGAATGTGGAGAGCAAAGTGCACATTTGATTTCCTCCAGTAACTTCCCACATTCTGTGTTATTGGTAACAGAAAATATCTGAAAGTCATAAATCAGAAACAAACAATTTTTTTAGTTAGGTAAAGTTAGGTATAGTTATTATTTTTTTTGCAATTGTGTAAGTAGAAAAGTCTAATTTAGCCAATGAAGTTTTCTGAAAAGAATTACTGTGTCACAATACAGAATGCCTTTATAAGGATACAAGTATAGTCTCTGGGACTGGGCTGGGAGAACAAAAGGCAGGGATACATAAAAGTGCTTCTTATTCTTGCAAATCAAAGACTTCATCTGTATTTCAGGTGTGAAAAAATAAAAGACAATTATATTTAGACTCTTTAAGACTTTATCACTTCATTCTGCCTCAAAGTGTATACTGAATGATACTTAGCTTTAAAATCCCAACCTTTGTCCAACTGCATGCAAAACAGAATTTTTCAAGACACGACTTATTTGTGTCTTACGTGAAAATCTATTTCATTCCTGAAATTCTTAATATGATTATGTCAAAAATATACTTGGGTTACATTTCTCAAATTTCAATTAGTTTTCAATTTGCAGACTGCATTAGGGAAAGTTTTCTAAAGCAGGATTTGCCGTTCATGTTTTATAAAAATAATATCCAAAGTGAAATCAAACAGGTTTACAACCAATTTTTATTATTCGTTATATCTTAGCCAGGAAAATTTTTTTAACTGGGTCCTCAGGTATGTTATATGCATGAATAAACACAAGAGCTTAACGAAGTATTTTTGAATGATATGTAGTGAATTTTAATGAAAAGTGGCATACCTTCATCCCAATTTTTACAGTGACATGTCTTTTATTTCAATAAGACCAATTTGAGTTACTGATTCATTGAGTTTAGCAATTAATAGACAGAATAGGTCTTGTTGTTTAGCAGTAACTTTAAAAACCTGCCTTCAGAACCTCCTTTAATATATACAGAAAGCAATATCAACACAATATTTGACTTGGGAAATGTAGTGCTGTCAAAATCAAGTATTGACTTTTTACATTAAAAACAACATAATGGAATTGAATTTTAAACCTTTTCCCAATCCATCTAACTATATTTATACTTTATTACTTCTTTAGAACTATCAATCAAATTTAACATTTTAAATTCTAGAGCACTGTTTTAAACAAATATTCCTTTAACAAATTAAGGTTCTAATTTGGGTAAATCTATGGCTTGTTTTTTGGGATAACGATATTCCAGGTCATCACAAAAATTTGAATCTGCAAGAGCATAGTAATGAAAAAAAATTGAATACAAACATACTGAAATTTTAGTATGCAGCAAGTCCAATAGAAGTGATCATATTTTGGAAAAACGTATAATGGGTTGTAGCTACAATATTCAGAAAAATTATTATTAATCACAATTATATTTACAGTCTTATCAATTTATTTAAATAACAATTGCTTAAATGGATAAAATTTTCTAAAAGGAAACATGGACTACACCCTTAGAATTTGCATTCCAAGAATGTTTTAAATGTCTTTTATTGTCCATACTCTGGCAGACCTCACCAGATCTATTCAATATTAATAGTGTTCAACTCTGTTCTGTTTGTTTATCATAAAGCAATTCTGTTTGTTTATCATATAGCAGTCCACTAAGAACAGAACAACTGCAGGATGCTGAAGCCACCTCTTTTGCTGGCTGAAAAACTGGAATGTAATTACCTTTGGTTTTATGGAGATTATGCATGCTTCCATTTTTTATAGCTGAAACAAAATGATCCTCGTATACTCTCTCAGCTGCTATCCAGGAAGAGCTTGATTTTAGTGCCTAAGGAATTTTGTCTTTTACAATTTTTGGAATGTGTTCTGGCCACAGATCTCTCATCAAAAGTTTCAGAAGTAGGATTCAATAAATTATCTGAAATCAAGTATAATATTATTCTTTTTAAAGTTTCATGCTGTTCCGGCCCAGCAGGATGGTAACATTTTGCTCTGTGTGAGGTCTGCAGTGTAAATACCTATTTGAAGATAGATAGAGCCATCATTCTGGCTTTGGTTTCAATGAACCAATAGTCTTACTGAAGTCAATTAAACTGACTCAGCCAAAGCTGCAACAGGGTTTTAGACAGATGAGTCTGGGTGTGTGTAGCGTAATTTCTTCTTCTTTTTTGCCTATGTGTCGGTGTCTTATATAGGTCCTTAACTTTATTTCTGATGATGCCGTCAATCTTAAGAAGAAACTTAAGCTAATTTCCTGTTTCAATTTTTGAAAGCTGTATACAAAACCATCATAGTGGTTAAAACTAAATATACTTCAGAAATCATGTAAAACTTTGAGACATTATTACAGCATGCCTAGTAATCATTGTGGCTGTTACTAATTTATAACATCTGGCAGGTCATCCTTTAATCTTTAGCCACACGAAAGTAAAATCCATAGAAGAAGGGTAAGATAAATAGGGGATACACAGTAAAGCGTGGCCTCCAACTATAGCTTATCAACAAATAGTAAAATGGGTGACAGAGACCTTCTGTATTTCTCTTTATTTACCAAGTAACTAAACAAAGAGGGCAAAAGGCACCCACACGGGTTCGATGAGGGGACAAAAGGAGAAAATACATGACAGTATATTAAGATGTCGCCTTAAGATCACTTGGTACACAAAAAGTTATTTCTAAAAATCATATGCCTACAAGGTTGTTCAGCTGTTGGGTAGAACACATGTGTCTCTGAACTATAGTGCTGGATTATGTCATTAAAGAGTTCAGTTTCAATTTTAGGCTAATATGTAAATAGATCATTGTACTAAGGCAGCTGTTAAAGGGACCCCAGGATGAGTTATTTGTTTAGTTGGATGTGTTCAACAATAGCCTTTGTGCCTGAAAGAGCCAGAGCAAACAAATGATTGTAAAAGGGCACACTTGAAAACAATTACTTTTCACCCATTCCTTGACAGCTTTGGCTGTGAAACCACCCAAGGTAGAGAGAGCTTCTATGCCTCTGTGGCTACAAGTTAAGTTTTAGAAATGGGGGTATTTTAGTTGGTTGCAGATTCAATCTGGTTAATGAGAATTAGATTCTTTTAGCATGCTGTATTTAGAAAGTGCGATAATATTGCTAAGATAATATGACTTCCTAAATTTTGACAGTACTTATTTGTCAAGGTAGTTAACAATCTTATTACAATATAGAACATTATTAAAATATATAAAAAATTAAAATAGAACATAATTCCATGACTAAAGAATTGAACTCAATTCTAGTTCATTAAAGAAAATTTCTTAGCCTAGAAACAGGACTTAATTGTATGGCTGAGCATGCTAATATTCCTACCTAGTTTGCTACTATCTATTTGTCTAAGAAATTTCTTCCTGTAGGAAAAACCTACTACTGTAGTTTCTTGAAAAGCTGCAGAAATGTTTCTGGGGATTTTTTTTCTTCCATAAACAAAAAAAGGGCCCTTTCAAATAGCAATCATCTCTCCTGTATACACATTATGAAATAAGATCCTAACATATATTATAATCCAGGAAGGCTTATGGGAAAAAGGGAAACACTGAAGTTTATTATAAAATAGCATGTTTTAAAAACTATTAAAACTTGAGAACTAATATAGGTCAAGAATGCATATGCATAGCTATAGCAAATCTCTGTTTTGAACAATTTGGGTATTGTTAGTTTATAAACCACTTGTAATGGAACCAGCAAAAGTCTAGTGTACCAAACTTAATTCAGACAGACTTTCCAAATGAGTAGGGGTTTGTTGAAGATTGGAAGCACATAAAACAGAAAGGAATGTGTATAGTTAACATGGCAGATTGCTTCCTAAAGAATGATTTCTTTAAAAAAAATTATATAACTTCTCTTAAGGGCTATAACTCCCCTCGGTCCCATCCCCCTTCCCTTTCTCCCCACCATTTAGTGAAGAACAAAATTTTCATTCCATATGTCCCTGGAAGAGTTGAGTACTGCAGGGGTCCCTAGATCATCAGTATATTCATAGTATATATTACACCAAGGGAGACTTAAAGGCAAATATTTCTAAACTTTTCTCTGAATTTGCTGGTTCTTTAGGGCTCCTGATAAAACCTTTAAGGTGACCTGAATGTAGCTATTTTGAAACTTAATTCAATTGCAACACGGGAGCTTAATGACATTGTTTTGAATAAAATCCTGGAATATCTGTTCCCTGAATCTCAGGCTCCTGCTGCATATGGTAAGAATAAAAAGAGAGTTGCAGCTGAAAACCTGCAGCAAGACAGTTCTCACTCATCTGGGAATAGAAGGAGTTGGACAAATGCTCCCTCAAAAGGCATGAACATTTGGACAGAGCTGGGGACTGAAAGAGAATGATGTTCTCTAGTTTCACCCATTAGTGAACCAACTAACAAATACAATGGTGTTGTTGTTATTCTTTTGCCATAAGCAACAGGACTCTGTGTGTGGGCAGCAGTTTAGTGGGGAGGAGGATAAGTCGACCCCTTTTTGTCCTATTGATTTTTTCCTATTTGCATGACTTGAGCAAATTAAATGATGCAATATGGCTTTTTGTTACAAAACAAAGTGAGAGATACCACCCAGACACATATGTTGATTCGTAGGAGCTGTTTACATGAGAATAGAGTGAAATCTACCGTGAACTGAGCATAAAAATTAGATTCAGCCTGGGTATTTTTTTTTTAATGCCTGGGCCAGCAAGACTGAAGCACGAGTTTTCCAAGAGTCTCTCAGACCTTGACAACTGGCAGTGTTCTAACAGAGGAATTCTTAATTAAACCTAAAATGGGGAAAGGGAGGGGGAGCAAAGACACCTGATTGTTTATTTCACGTGCAGTGATTGTTAATGACGTGACCCAGCAATCATTCCTTGGTGTACAGTGAATACCACCCATGACTACATCTCCTGGCAAGAATGATATTGCAAACTCAAAAACAAGCGTGTCTTTACAGTCAACAAACACCATGTTAGTATTTAGTTAAACTTATTAACACAAGGATAACGTAAATGCCATTACTCTTAAAACAAATTCTTAGAGAAGATCTTCTTCCAAGACACCTAACTGACCCTGAAAGTCTGAATTTATAATGTTACAAAATGACGAAGAATCGTCTCAGTTTTACGTGATAACGCCCCAGCAAAATCTTTCGCCAGTGTTTTTCAGGTCCCTAACCGGAGGACCAAGAGTTCCTTTCTGTTGGTTTAACTAATGTAATGCAAGACACCCCCCTCTGACGGGGCTGGGGATCATAAACCAACCATGCTTCAACATCCTTTACAATTCAATCCTATCCCTAACCGAGCACGTGGAGAAAACGGCACAAATCTTTTTACCCTAGAAAAATAAACCGGAAACCACAGCCACCTTAATTTACAGTTTCACCGCAGCCAGTGCCCCATTCGATCCAAAACACACTGTTCATCGCGATTCTTTTAAAATATTTACCCAGCCCAGGGTGCGGGTACCGCAGAAGCGTCTGTTTTCAGAGATAGGCAAGTTTGCACAGCATCCCGACCGCGGACTCTGGGGGCGGGAAAGCTATTCGCTTACCCCAGAGAACACACAACAGAATCACGTTAGCGCTTTAGAAAAGTTATGAAAAGAACTCCCCCAAAGAAGTTTTGCCCTTCTTACAGCCACCGGCTTTGCCAGAGCCACAGGGAACCCCACCCAGCCAATATGCCAAGTACGCGTCCGTGAGGCCGGTGACTGCCTACCTTATTCTCCAGGCGCCCCAGCCCCGGGCTGTCACTCCGCAGGCAGCAGGACAGCCGAGGGTAGAAGCCACCGCACAACATCTCTCCCGCACTCAGCAGCTCCAGCTGGGACATCATCCTCCTGTCTCTCCTTTTCAGGCGCTTCGGAGGGTTCCCATTCAGGCACCTTCTCCTCCTTGCTCCGCTCCCTTCGTTTCTTTCCCCAAACTTAGCATCTCCTTCAAAGAAGCCCAGAGCCACGGCCAACAGCAGCAGCTTAAAGGAGAGCATCTTCAGCATCGTCTGCCCAGAGCAGCAGGGGCTGGGCGCGGAAGGATGGGGGGGGAACGCCACTGCCCAGCAGAGGCACTAAGGCGCAGCTCCAGGAGGAGGCTGCGGGGCTGCAGGGCACTCCAGAGGCAGAGGGAGGTGACGGGGACAAAAATACGTTCAGCGATGCAACTTTGCAAAAAATAAAAGACGCGGCGATGGGTCCAATGCCTTAGGGGAGCCCGAGGAGCGAGATAAAGTTGTGCAGATGACACCGTTTTCAGTTGTGCCAGTGTCAGTTGGGTTAGGGGCTTTCTGCTGCGGCTGGGAAGTGGGAGGAGGAGAAGGAGTTGGAAGAGGAGGAAGAAAAGGAGAGGACAGCCACAGATGTTCACTTGTCCGTGTAACGGGAGTTGTTTAGGTGGTACAGTAGCAGGAACAGAAACGGCGACGGCGGCGGCGGGGCAGGCGGAGGCAGGGTCAACGCTGGTCTCTAGATGATGCTGAGGTCTCCTCTGCCGGCGGCTGCAGCTTCTCACACAGCCTCTCATGTTTCGCTCCCTCTTTTCTTCTTCTTTTTAACTAGCGCGCGGGGAGGTGCTGCCACAGCGCGCCCCTTGACGTCACCGCTTCTCGCGCGCCCCCGCCCAGGGTGGGGGGAAGGGGAGGGGGCAGCCCCCGCGCGAGCGCGTCCCCCGGGCCCCGGCGGCCTCCCTGCTGCGGCGGGGAGGGGCGGCTGGCAGCGACGGCAGCGGACGGAGGGGGAGGGCCGTGAGCGTTCGGAGCCAGCCTCGAGGGTGCTGAACCCAGCGCGCCCGCCTCGCCGCGGCGCCCGGGTGGGGGCGTCCACGGCCCCGGTTCCCGGCGGGCTTGGGGCAGGGGCGCAGTCCGGAGATTCCGGGACTGCCCGGCTGCTGCAGCCCGCAGGCTCCTCTCTCCTCCCCGCTTCCCCTCCGCATCGCCTGGGCTAAAGGCGGCCAAGCAGAGGCTCCGAGAGAAAGTAAGTGAGGGTGGGCCGTGGGAGGTGGGAAGGGAGGGACCCCTTCCAGGGCCATCCCCACCCCAGCCCCCCGGCCCGCCCCTCGCCCCGTGGGAGGGTGAACTAAGTGGGCTGGAGCGGACGGGAGGGAGTTTTTGGGACCCTTTGTCTCCCCCAGCCGCACGGACACCCCCATTTTCCACACTGATTTTCAATGTGAAGCTCAAGTCCTCAAAGATCTTTCTTGGGGTCTGACTTAGAGGCAGGGGGACATCCCACATGCCGTTGAGTAGGCTGAGATGGTTTGGAGACATCCTCGCTGGAGGTCCTGCAAGCCGCTGAAGTGTCACAGACACGTGTGCGCGGAGTGGGGCGGTGTGTCGGGCCACAAGCCAAGCCGGAGTCGGCCTCCCAGAGTGTTTGCCTCGGTTTGGGCGGGTTAGTCCCCGAGGCACCTTTCAAGGCCCCACATGTGTTCTGGAATAAGCCAGGCCCCGCTGGTGCCATCTGGGAACACAGGTTCTTGGGCCACAGGTGGACGGAGAGAAGCTGGGCGCGGAATTAGGGATCATTTTAAAGCACACACACACACACACACAGACACACACGCACGCACGCGCGCGCAGTCCCTGGGGAGAGATTCCCCGGGAGTAGAAACAGAGGCGTTAGATCTGGAGAAAGAATTAGTTGCAAGTTTAAGGGCGTCCAGAAGCGCTGTGCTCTACTTATCCCCGTGTATACAAATAAATTAACCTTTTCCCCAGCTAGACAAAGTCTGTATAAATAAAGTGTTTCTAAAAAGATGTCTACGTTATCAAGAGCGGTGACTTGAGGTTTACTGGATCCCTGCAAGTTGGCATCAGGACGAGCTTCTACAGGGTTGCACACAAAATGTGCTTCTAGCCCACTTGGGTATTTAACAGAGGAGCTGATTTCCCAGAAGATGGGCTTTGATGAGGAGATAAGGCAGTTTTCCCATTTTGGCAATGGAGGAATGTTCACCATATTTGGATTTGCTTCACTTGTTGGACATTGATTTCGCCAAGCGATTGCAAAAGTTGGTGATGATTGAGGTGGGCAGCTGACTAAATTAATCACTTCTTTAAAGTGGTCACGGTGGCTAGGTAAGGCTTCTGTCTTTTTCACTTGCTGAACCTGGATATTAGTGAAGTTAGGTTTTTCCCAAAAGAAGTGACACATCAGAATAACTGAAAAGAATCTGCTAGGATGTCTGGCCCAGTCCTCAGCTAAAGGTAGGGCCCCGATGACACGTTTAACATTTTCCCCAGGGGCTGCTGTATACACATGATTCTTCATACACGTGATTGTAAGTCCACTTAGGATCTCACAGGCTGTTTTGTTTTGTTTTGTTTTGTTTTTTATATCTGATATTCTTTCTGCTTTGAGAACTTTTAATATAAAATTAATCAGAGAGCTGCAAGCACTTTAAGACTTTAAACTCATTAATAGATCTCAAGATGAATCCCATCAAATTTAAATCACTTGCATAGTTTCATCTCATTAGATAGTTTGAGAATAAGGACTCGAACCCAATCTGGGGTGCTTTCCACTATCCAACCCTTTATTCCCAAATGCCAAGTTTATATTCCTTTTCCAAAGTAAAAATCCTTCTAAAAACATATTTCAGTGGTTTGAGCTCCTACTCTGATAAATTCATATTAGTAGTTTTGAAACAGGCCTTTCTTATGGCTTATACTTCAAGACTAAGGACACTTAAAGGTAAATTAATTTTGTTTTTAAAATACTATGCATCTGTTATAACCCTTGACCCTAAGATACAGAAAGTTTATAAAAGATTACTGAAATAAGACATGCTTGTTAGTTTTGATATATGGAAACTAGAATTGATTTCATCTACTGTTTGTCCTGAAAGTCAATAAATTGGGTCACTTAGGAGATAGCTTGAGCTTATTCTTAGTGTTACTGATATAATTTCTAAACAGTTACTAAGCAGTGTTATACAAATGGACTAACTTCTGATTCGTTTTTTCCAGAGGGAAAATTGCACCCTTGCCTACAACCAGACTGACAGCATAATTTCTTAGGAATCAAGAATCAACACAGGGTTATTTCTTTCGATTAAACCTTGAAAGCCCCCTTGGAGGCTGAAGGAACAGAGGATAGCCGTGCATACACTTGAACATGAAAAATGGTCCTCTTTCATTGGAGAGGTCTCCCTCTTCAGCTAAACAGAGAGTGGTGAAAAGAAGAAGGGACCCCTTCCTGACGAAAATAATCCAGACAAATCAAATTGGCCTTTTCTAGCAAGGAATGGAACAGCCCAAGGATGGCTAGATCACATGTGCTCACACCACCACTGAGTAATCCTCTCCAGAACTGCCACCTATGTGCAGGTCATGCCCTGTGCAAGAGCACCTAAAGTGGGAGCTGAAGTCCTGCCCAGGCTCCGTTCACCAAGCAGAGTTTATGTTGCTGTGTGTCTGTGTCTACCCAGAGGATGTGGGTCCTTTTTAAAATGTACACCAAATCATTGTGTATGAGCTAGCACCAGCTTGGACCATCCCTCCCTCATAGGTCCTATCCAGAGTTATATTCCCTACTTTAGAAGAATTAATTATTTTCATGAACGTATTTAGTTGATTGTAAAAAATGAAATATGTGACATAAATTGAAATTAATTTCAGAAGTAAAGGTCAAAATATTATCATGTATGTGAATTATGTATATATGTTTGTATATGTATGTATCAAGAGAGTTATATGAATATACATTTCTGTGTATCAGAAGTGAGGACAATTTAACTTTGGTAAGTGTTTAAAATAAAATTATTTTGAGTTTTGGAATCAGTTTTGTGTATGGATTTCTGGCCTTCACAGAAATATGTACTATTTAATTCCATTTCAACAAATATATATTAAGTGTTAGGCACCATGCTGATATGTATATAGTACTGAAAAATAATGCAAACACCCTGCTTCTAGGTAGTTATTAATCTAATATAGAAGTCAAATGATAAGGTAACAAATAAAATTACAGTTATAAATTATGGTAAAGGCTATGAAAGAAATGCTAAGGGATAGAATAACAAAGAACATCTATTTCAGATTAAGCGACTGGAAAAAGCTTCTCTGGGAAAATGACATTTCAGTTGAGACCTAGGATAACTTGGAAGGAGTGCAAAGTGACTCCAACCACTGTTGAAAGTCTAGGACCATTTGAGTTCAGAATATAATTTGATACATTTGAGGAGAAGTGCAGAATAGATAACTCAGAGGCTAGAGGCCAAATTCGCAGACTTTTCGTTTACAGACTCCAGGTAACTAATTAAGTTAGTTCCGTGTATTTGTCATTCACTTTTGTTTTTGCAAGTGCCCTTTCTTTCCTCCCTCATACTTATCCATCTTTGTCTCTTTCTCTAAATTTAGGCTTAACAACAACCTCTTCTAAGAGTTATTCTAGTTTGAATGGCCCTTCAACCATTGCACCTCACCTAACAAGTATATAGATACTATATTTTATTTATTTTCTTTTGTGCATCATTGGTAAATACCTGAGACGCTTACATATGTGCAAGTTGAATATTCATGAGATTATAAGCTCCACAAGGGCAGGAATTGCATTTCCTTCTTTGGACACCCCAACATAGTTTAGTTTCAACTCCTAGCACAGCAACCAGCCTCTCAATAAATGCTGCTGAGTGGCTGATCTTGATGGAGTTGATAATTTTTAAAGGTTTAAAATGGAGCTAATATTTGCATTAAAAAAACTTTAAATTGGGCCAGACATAGTGACTCACCCCTGTAATCCCATCAATTGGGGAGTCCAAGGTAGGAGGATAGATTAAGCCCCAGAGTTCAAGACCAACCTGGGCAACACAGTGAAACCCCATTTCTAAAAAAATAAGGAAAATTATCCGGGCATGATGGAGCACACCTGTAGTCCCAGCTGCTTGGGAACCTGAGGTGGGAGGATCACTTGAGCCCAGGAGATCAAGGCTGCAGTGAGCTATGATTGTACTGCACTCCAGCCTGGGCGACAGAACAAGACCCTGTCTCAAAAAGTAAATTGTGAAATAGAAGAAAGCACACAGTTTAAAGTGCACTATCACTAAGGAAGTGCAACAGACTTTGCTACTAAAGTGTGATTCCACAAACGAAGGACAGCCAGCAAAGCGAGGTAAATATCCTTTACAAATTAAAGGTTGGTTATAATTCAGATAAATGGACGCAAAAATGGTAGGGCTGCTTCTAGGGTGTTTTCTACAGTTAGTCTTTTTTTCAAAAGTCAGCACCTACTGTGTACCAGAGCCTGATCTGGACCCTGGGGACACAGCAGTGAACAAAACTTTTCTCATGGAACTCATATTCTAGTGGGGAAGACAGGTAACAAACAGATATAGATTATACCAGATGGCGAGGAATGCTGCAGAGAAAAGGGAGCATGGCCAAAGACTGCCGGGGTTGGGAGAAATAATAATTTTGTATACATTGTCAGGAAAAGTGTTTACCGAGGCAATATTTGGGCAGAAACAAGGGCAGAGAAATAGCCAGGGTCCACATTGCATGGGATCTTATAAGGTATGTTATGGATTCAGGCTCTTAATTCGGAATGAGATGATTTTTACTCAGGGGTCTTTGTCAGAAATAAACCATGCTAGCTATTTTCACAGTGCAAATTACAGATGAGGAATTAGTTAAGTGGAACTGAAAAGGCGAAAGGGGAACACTACTGCAGGTAGCCACTCCCATCCCTAGGGATTGAGGACGAGGGAAGAGTTGGGGTTAATAGAACCTAGACGCTTATTGGAGAGCCCTGGTAGAGCTGTGTAGATAGGGTTGCTGCCCAGCAGGTGTTGATAACCTGAGATGATGAAATGAAGCTGATGATGGCCGTGTGGGAAGAAGATTGGAGGCTGAAGCCAGTTGCTACTGACAGGATATATTCCTTTCCTAGAGCTGCCTTAACAAGGTACCACAAACTAGGTGGTTTAAAACAACAGAAATTCGCCAGGGCCTGGTGGCTCATGCCTGTAATCCCAGCACTTTGGGAGGCCGAGGTGGGTGGATCACCTGAGGTCGGGAGTTCGAGACCAGCCTGACCAACATGGAGAAACCCTGTCTCTACTAACAATACAAAATTAACCGGGCGCGGTGACGCATGTCTGAATCTCAGCTACTTGGAAGGCTGAGGCAGGAGAATCGCTTGAACCCGGGAGACGGAGGTTGTGGTGAGCAGAGATCGCGCCATCGCACTCCAGCCCGGGCAACAAGAGCAAAACTCCATCTCAAACAACAACAACAAAAAGCCAGAAATTTATTATCTCAGTTCTGCAGGCTGGAAGTCTGAAATTAAGATGTTGGCAGGGTTGGCTCCTTCTAGAGATATGAGGCACAGTGTGTCTGGGCTTCTCTCCTAGCTTCCGGCAGCCTCCAGTGTTCTTCTCCTTGGTTTATAGGTAGTGATCTCTCTGTATCCGTCCTCTATGCAGGTCTATCTCTGCATCCAAATTTCTCCTTTTTATAAGGACACCAGTCATATTGGATTAGACTTCACCCTAATGACCTCATGTTACCTTGATCATCCGCAAAAACACTATTTCCAAATCAGGTCCAGGCATTAGGATTTAACATCCTTTTGTGGGACACAATTTAATCCATAACACAAGATAAGGGGTCATTGCTGGGGAGCAAGTCCTTTCTCTCTCTCTTTTGCCTTCTAGCCTCCCTCTAGTGCCCTATCTTAGGTAGGATTTTCTATAAGCAGAGGCTGAAACGGATTCTTGGAAAGTAATTCATTGAGAAGAACTAAGGAAGAAGAGGTTGAGAACAGCAGAATAGGGCCAGGGAAGGAAGCTTAAATAAGGCTGGAAGCGGGATCTAGCTTCAGCCTGATTCCAAGGGGGCTTTGGAGCATGAATTGCACCATAGAATTGGTTCCAACTTGAGACAAATGTAGAGAGATTAATTTTTTAATCCCTTTAATAGTTGGTTATTATTTGCAGGTTTTCCCCTTAGGAGTCATGCATCCCCAGGTAGGCAGGTTCCATTCTGCCAAGAACAATTCTCTGGAGACAGGGCAGCTGTGAACTCTTTACAGCATGGTGAGCTTTGGTAGCCTCTACTTTTCAAGGAATCTGTCCATTTCATTTATCGGCACAAAGTTGTTCATAACGATTGCCTTGTTATCCTTTTATTCTATAGAATCGGTAATAATGTCACTTATCTCATTCCTGATATTGGTGGTAATTTGCATATTTTTGTCTTATTTCTTCATCAATCTGATTGTAGGTTTATCAATTTTATTGATTTTTTTTTTCAAAGAAACAGCTCTGGGTTTTATTTATTTTCTCTATTGTTTTCTTTGTAATTTAATTGATTTCCTCTCTGATCTTTATTGTTAATTCTGTTCTGCTTACTTTGGGTTTAATTTGCTCTGATTTTGATAGATTCCAAAAATGAAACCTGAGGTCAGTGATTTGAGACCTCTTTCTGTCCTGATGTGTCTCTCTCTCTTTTTAATGTAGGTATTTTCCTCTTAACACTGCTTTAGCCACATTCCAGAAATTTTGAAATGCCATGCTTTCATTTTCATTCAGTTCAAAACACTTTCTAATCCCTCATTTAAGTTCTGTGATCAAATAATTGGGGATTTGTTTTTGAAGACTTTCTGTTGTTGATTCTAACTCAGTTCCAGTGTTTTTAGTGAATATATTCCATATTCATAGAATTTTTAAAATTTTAACACTTTTTTGTGGGCAGGAAAATGGTCCATTTTGATAAACATTCTGTGTACAATTGAATGTATACTCTGCTGGTTTTGGGTGGAGTGTTCTATGAAAGTGTGATTAGGTCAATTAACATTGTTCACGTCTTATATTTTCTTCTTGATTTTCTATCTACTTGTTCTGTTAACTATTGAAAGGATATTTATATCTCTGAGTATAATAGGGGTTTGTCTGTTTCTTCTTGCAGATCTATTAGTTTTTGCTTTGTATAATTTGAAGCTTTGTTGTTGGGTAGATAAACATTTAGGATTGTTACGTCTTCCTAATAAATTGAACCTTCTGTCATCATGAAATGTCTTGCTTTATTCCTAGTAATTTTTTTGTTCTAAAATTTTCTATTATTAATATAACCAATCCTATTTTCTTTTGATTAATGTTAACATGATATATCTTTTTCCCATTCATTTACTTTTAACCTATTTCTGTGTATTTAAAGTACAGCAACATAGGATTGAGTTTTGCTTATATTTGCCAATATGATAACCTATGCCTTTTAATTAAGATGTTTAAACCCTTTACATTTGATATAAATAGTAGTTCAGTTGGGTATAAAATCCATTACCTATTTGTTTTCTATTTGTCCTATCTATTGTTTATTTCCTTTTTTACTCTTTTCCCTATTTTGGAGTTGATCATTTTTTATTATTGCATTTTATTTCTGTTATTGGCTTATTACCTCATATTCTTTTTTTAGTAGTTACTTTAGGGTTTAACTTGTCACATTATATGTTCAGTTAATATTACACCACCTCATGTCTAAAAACCTTAAAACAATATACTTTCATTTCTCCTTTCCAGCCTTTGTACATGTGTTCCCTGTACGTTATACACTTCAGTATGGTATTGTTAATGTTTTTTATTTAGATAGATATTTATCTTTTAGAGAGATTTTAAAATAAAAAAGGCTTTTATATTTATCCATATGTTTACCATTTCTACTGCTATTTATTTTTTAGTGTAAATACAAACTTCTATCTGATATGATTTTTCTTCAGCTTGAAGAACATGTGTTAACAGTTCTTGTAGTAAGAGTCTGCTGGTGATAGTTATATTTTCAGCTTTTATATATCAGAAAAAGTCTCTACTGCTATTTGTATTTTAGTGTGATTCCAAACTTTTATCTGATATGATTTTTCTTCTGCCTGAAGAACCTGTGTTAACAGTTCTTGCAGTAAGGTCTGCTGGTGATAGTTTTATTCTCAGCTTTTGTATATTGGAAAAAGTTTTCTTTTAACCTTTGTTTTTGAGAGACAGTTTTGCTGGGTATAGAATTTTAAGTTGACAGATTGTTCTTTCCATTCAGTATTTATAGATGTTGCTCTATTATGTTCTTAATTACATTTTTCCAGTGAGAAATTACCCTCATTTTTATGTTGTTCTTCTGTATATAATGTGTCTTTTTTCTCTGGTTGCATTTCATATTTTTCCTTTATCAGTATCTTTAAGCCATTTGATTCTAATATACCTTGGTGTAGTTTTCTTCATATTATTGTGCTTGAGGTCTATTGAAATTCTTGGATCTGTAGGTTTATAGAGTTCATCTAATTTATTGGTTATTATATCTTCAATTTTTTCCTCCTCCCCATCTTTCAACGACTCTCTCTATATATTAGGCCACTTGAAGGTGTTCTACAGCTCACTGAAGCTCTCTTCATTTATTTTTTAGCCATTATTCTTTCTCATTTTAGATAAATTCTATATCTTTTAGACATTTAGATAATTCTAAATGTCTAATCTGCTGTTTACCTCATCAAATGTATTTTTTTTTTAATTTTAAGCATTTCATTTTTATCTCTAAATTTTGATTTGAGGCTTTTAAAATCTCTTCAGTCTGTTTTTTGCCTGATTTATCTTTCTCTACATTCTTGCACAGTTTTGAGCATAGGGAATAGACAGTTTTAATACCTATCTTAGTGTCCTTGTGTATTGATGCTGTTACATGTGTCAGTTCTGAGACTGATTTTGTTGATTTTTATCTTTTTTACAGCTCATATTTTCTCGCTTTTTTGTATGCCTGATAATTTTTATTAGATTCTGGTTATAGACAAAGCGTCTGTGTCCTCACAAACTTCATATGTTGAAATCCTAATTCCTAATGTGATAGTATTAGGAGGTGAGACCTTTGGTAGGTAGTTTCTGCATGGAAGCGGAGCCTTCATAGATGAGATTGGTGCCCTTACCGAAGAGACTCCAGAGAGCTCGCTCACTTTTTTCTGCCATGTGGAGATACATGGAGAAGTTGGCCATCTGCAACCTGGAAGAGGGCTCTTACCAGAACTTAACAATGTTGGCACCCTGATCTCTGACATGCCACCTTCCAGAGCTGTGAAAAATAAATAGTTGTTATTTAACCCACTAGTCTATGGTAATTTATTTTAGCAGCCCAAACTGACCCAGACAGATTCTAAATATTGTGACATTTACCTTGTCAGATGCTTGGCGTTATGTTTCTATAAATATTCTTTGCTCTGAAGTACAGTTAAATTACTTAGTAATAGTTTGATCTTTTCAAGCCTGCTATTAAACTTTGTTAGGTGAAACTGGAACCATTTTTATTCTAAATCTTATTTTCTCCACTACTAAGGCAATACTATTCTAAGTTTGCCTAGAAAAAAATGAACACTACCTGATTTTCCTTGAATTATGAGGTGTTCTCCTCTGGCTCTTGTAACACCAACTATTCTTAGGCCTATGTGAGCTCTAAAGACCTACTTCTTTCAAGTGGTTCTTCCCTTTTCTCAGGTAATTTCCCAATATGCATTTTGTACTAAATACGCAGCTGAAGAATTGGAGGGTATCCCTCTGTGGATCTCCATAGCTTTCTGCATGCAGCGGACTCCTCTCTAGTACTCTGTTTTTTGAACACCAGTTCCCTTGGCCTCTCTAGACCCCATGTCTCTCTTCAGTTCAAAGTTAATGCTTAACTCTTTCTCAATTCTCCCTCCCTGCATTGCTGCCTAGAAAATCTGTCTGGGCAGTAAAATGGGACAGTCACAGGGCTTACCTTGTTTGTTTTCCCCCTCTCAGGGGTCAGTGTCCTCTGATTACTTATTTGATATGCAATGCCTAAAAAATTTGTCCAGTTTTAATTCCCAGTGTTAAAATATCACAATATTAACTATTTAATTGTTTCAGAGAGTTGATTAATCTGACCCCTGTTACTCCATCTTAACTAGAAGCAGGAGTCTTAGATCTTTTTATTTGTGCATATAGGAAGTTTTTCAATAACCAATTCAATTACTTTAGTAAATACAGGATATAGCACGCCCAGTTACCAAGCCAGTGGGTGATACATTTCAATATTTTATTATCAGCCTCTGTTCATGTCTTTCTGTTTCTGTGGGTCTATCACTTTATGTAATCCACAGTGTCACAAAGTAGTTGGTGGGAGTTTATTTTAGTCTTTTTCCATTTTTGCTCTTTATTATGAATAGTGATCTTAACTACATTTCCGTGTCTCATATCTAAACCTTTTAGCTCTGTCGGTCACCTTTTGTTTCCAGACCCATGACCATGCCTTCTTCCCTACTCTGCCATTACCCTGGGGAACCATGACTCTCAGAATGTTTTTGTTTTTTTTTTCCTGGTACTCCAACATCCACAGTTACTCATTTTGTACAGTGTTAAATTTATTTTGAAAACACACAACCCTTCCTACTTTTTTTTTTTTTTTTTTTTTTTTGCCCAGAGGGTAACACCTGGCTGCTGTGTATTCTGAATATAAGGAAGGGAAATCAGTAGCAGACTTTCAGTAACTGTTTCTGTGTTTAGTATTATGCTGTACTCTGCTGCCTATCACACCTGGCATCCTTGAGTCTATAACCTCCCCCAAGTTCTGAAAGACAGAATGGCTCCCACCTTGGCTGCAGCCTCTCCATATTTATTCTGGACTGCATCTTTTCCCAGTCTGCTTTATTGAGCTCCACTCTTCCACTAGTTTTCCACTTTCTAGAAATGTGTTGAAATAGTTTATCCACTGATAAACCCCTTCTTGTTCTTTTCACAGCTCTGTGTTTGCCTCTGCCCTTTTAAATTGTTATGCAGTAGCCCTCCCTTAACCTTGGGGCTATGTTTCAAGACCCCCAGTTGATGACTGTCATCAGTTGAAACACATTCCTATTCATGTCTTTTATCCACAAATTTAATGTCCTTTTCATCTTAAATCTAAGATGAAAGCACTATGGCTATAACTTTTGCAGTTTGAGGTGTGACAGTAAAACTAGCACAAATTTCTTTTTCATTCTTCACAATTTCGCAAATAAATTTGTTTTTACTATAGAGCTTAGCAACCTCAGCATATGAATTTTTTCTTTCCTTAAGTAGAGGACTTTCACTTTTTGCTTAAAAGAAGCACTTTCAGGCCTCCCTCTGGTCCAAATGTCCAAATGGTCAGCACCGCTCTTCTTGCACTTTAGTAAGTAAATTAAGGACCATCTCATCTTATAACTGAGATGTCTACTAAGTGACTAAGGGGTAGGTAGAGTATTTAGTGTGAATACACTGGGTAAAGGAATGATTCACATCCCAGGTGGGACAGAATGGACAGCATGGGAATTTATCACACTACTCAGGATGATGTGCCATTTAAAGCTCACACATTGTTCATTTCTGGAATATTTTGTTTAATATTTTTGGGCTGAGTTTGATCACAGGTAACTGAAACCCTGGAAAGCAAAATCTTGAATAAGGGAGGACTACTGAATCTTATTTTAGTGGAATACAAGGAAAAAGAGAAGATAAATTTATAGGCTCAGTTTGTGGTCTTGAACTGGCACCACTTGCTATTTAGTTGCTAAAACTAAAGATATATAGTAATTAACATTTAATTATTTAATTGACACTATGACCAATTCCTTTCCCTGAAACTATGTCTTCTCCTGTTTCAATAACTCCAGTCTCAACTTGGTTTCTTATTTATCTGGATACAACTCCTCAGCCTTCACCTCCTCTCTACATCTCCTTTACATGTTTGTGCACCTGAAATTGCTATCCTTGGCTCTTTTTGGTATTCTCTTTGGACATTTTTGCTTGGATATCCAGCTAGTATTTCAAAGTCAGCAGATCCCAAACTGAACTGGTCATCTTTACTTCTAAATCTGCTCCTCCACATGTACTTTCCATCTCGATGAACAGTACATTCGTACCTTTTTTTTTTTTTTTTTTTTTTTTGAGATGGAGTCTCTCTCTGTCTCCTAGGCCGGAGTGCAGTAGCAGGATTTCGGCTCACTACAACCTCCATCTTCCAGGGTCAAGCGATTCTCCTGCCTCAGTCCCCGAACAGCTGGAACTACAGGCGCCCACCACCATGCCCTGCAAACTTTTGTATTTTTAATAGAGACGGGGTTTCACTATGTTGGCCAGGCTGGTCTTGAACTTCTGACCTCAGGTGGTCCACCTGCCTCTGTCTCCCAAAGTGCTAGGATTACAGGCGTGAACCACTGCACCTGGCCAGTACATTCATACTTCTAATCACAAGTCTAAAAATTTATGAGCCATCTTCACTTCCTCTTTTAGATACAATTGGCCATTATGTCTTGTGCATAGTACCTCTTAAATATTGCTCAAAATTATATACTTCTTTTCATCCTCTCAGCTATTGCTTCTTTTATTTAACAAACATTTTAAATTTTTTACTATAGAAAATTTTAAACACAGTAAAATGTAACTGTCGCTCAACTTCAACAATTACCAACATTTGGCTAATCTTATTTAATGTATATTCCTCCCTATTTCATCCCTCCACTGGATTATATTAAAATAAGCACCAGATGCTATATCATTTCCTTGGTAAAACTTATGCATTTCTAAAAGGAAAAAATTCTTAAAACATAGGGACAAAATCGTTACCATCATAAAAATAATAATTTCTTAATAATTTATTCTTGTGTCCATTATGAAATATATTCATATGTCCACTACATTTTCTTGATTGTCATATATATTTATAATAGGTCTGTTCAAATCTGGAACTAAGCAAAATCCATGCAATGCATTTAGTTGACATGACTTTATTGATTCTTCTTTAGTTTAGAGAGGTTCCTCCTTTTAAAATTTTTTTTTATTTTTTAAATATTTATTTATTTATTTATTTTTAGACAGAATCTCAGTCTGTCACCCATGCTGGAGTGCAGTGGCACGATCTTGGCTCATTGGAACCTCCATCTCCTGGGTTCAAGCAATTCTCATGCCTCAGCCTCCCGAGTACCTGGGATTACAGATGCATGCCATGCCACCATGCCTGGGTAATTTTTATGTTTTTAGTAGAGATGGGGTTTTTTCATGTTGGCGAGGCTAGTCTGGAACTCCTGAGCTCAAGTGGTCTGCCTACTTGTCTTCCCAAGGTGCTGGGATTTACAGGAGTAAGCCACCGTACCCAGCCCCTTTTTGTTTTTCTTTCCCATTTATTTACTGAAGAAATCAGGTAGTTTGTCCTTTAGGATCTCTCTCAACATTGCAGGTTTGATTGTATTATCCTAGTATCTTTAAACTGGTTTCTGTATCTCTGTATTTTCTGTAAACTCATATCTAGTTCTAGAGGTTTGAATGGTATTTTTGCAAGAATATTCCATGAGTGGTTTCTATTTCATCATATTTGGGAACATGTAATGTATGGCTGTTTCTCTCATTGTAACGATAAGACTTCTCAATGACTTTAAGCATTATTATACTAACCCATTCACTTAAAAAATTCCTATGTCATCTATCTAATGGATTCAACAGCTATTGATGATCATTGTCTAGGTCCATTATATATTAGGGGCCTATCATTTCTTATTAGCGTTACCGCAACAACTCCCTAAGCTTTCCAAGCCTATAATTTATTTCCCTCAACTCTACTCCATTATGCCCAATGCCACTAAATGGATTTTTGTATACCACGACTCATTTCATATGCTTCCCCTGCATAAAATTATTCAATGAATTCATAGTCAATTAAGAACAAGTCCAGATTCTATAGGAAAAACATATAAGAGCTTTTATCATTTGATCCCTGCTGACCTATTACTCACTTTACATTTATAAGTGCTTAAGTTTTTCTGAAATAGAATTCTTCTTAGAGAAGTTGCAAAATATTTGTTGAGCGTTTATGGGAAATGAGAAGTAAGTTGTTGACCTACAGGCAGATGGCAGAATTATTTTTATGGAGATGACATCTAAGCCCTCAAGGATGGAGCATCTTGAGAGGTCTTTGGTCAAATCAACAACAGCAATGTGGCATGCTTAAGCCATGCCCAAGAGTATTGACTCCAGAGCAAGGAACTTTGGGGAGGGATATTGGATAAGGGAGGAGTGATATTTGGCAAAGTTGTATTTTAAAATGCATCAGTTGTAAACTTGCCAAAAAAGGTGCATTGTTTGCTTAGGTTGTATCATCTTTTCAAGCTTCATTCCCATGACATTTTCTCTTAAAGTTACCGTGCAGATACATTTATTATGGTTTAATTCATATGAAATAACCACAATTTTATAATTGTTTCAATTCTATTCAATTTATATTTAATTGATTCATGATTTGGTGTAACTATTTTACTATATAATTAATTCATCATAAAACAGATATTAAGGACTATGTATTAATTATGCCTTATTGTTTCTACTTTACGTATTACATTTACTTTTTAATTCAAGTGGATAAAATTTTGTTGCTAGATTTAAAACCTTTAGAGAAGCAGCACTTAGCAGATGGCATCTACATTTACTAAATGTCTATAATTGGTACTTTATCATGTCCAAATCATGATGGAATAATCCATCTGCAGCATTCACTACATCTGTCTACAGCTGCAGGCTCTGTAACCTACTGCCATCTCCATAGCCTCTTCCTATATCCTATATGTATTTTGAATCTCCATAACTTTGTTAACACCCCACTGGACCTCAATTCACTGATTTGCTCTCTGAACATTGACTGGAGTCAGTGTAATAAGGACAGAATTGAGATGGAGATCCCTGGGTGCCTGCAACAGGAGTCTCATGTGGATTTCTTATGATTCCTGAAAGTTATGTCTCTTGGAATTGCATCTTGTCAAATCGAACTCACTTAAAAAGTAGCTTTATTTAGTGGTAATGGCTTAAACTGTTATTTGTATAGTATTTCTTTAGTAAGTGCCAATTTTCTGTAATACCTGTATCAGCTGCAAGTGGTGAAATTTACTAATACATTTTCCTTCCATGGAATTGCAAGGGTGAGCTAATGGGATGAGAGGGTGTGCAGAAATGGTACTTAATTATAAAATAATGGAAAACAGTCTACGTCGTGAAATTACCTCATAAAACAGAACAATCACAACTGGGATGATTCAGTAATTAATGACTACATCAATTAAATTATTTGTATCTCAAACCTGTGTAAATACTATAAGGAAGTATAATACCTTAAACTATGTAAACAATTAATAAAATATAGAAGACATTATAAATTCACAGAATTGAAAGCCTACACAGCTATAGAATTAATTACTTTTGTGTGCATTAGGTGTTTTGGAAACTAAGCATTAATTTCCTGGTTTTGACTCATATCAAGACCACCTTGTAGGAAAGTTTAACTCCTCAATTAGTATGTATCATTTAGCTAAATGTTTGGCAACTTAGCCACTAAAACAAAATATGCAAATGAATATTTGCTAATGACTGAATGAAAACATGCTCTGTTTCTAGATGTTTTTAACTCAAGAATAGTGTAAAAATACTAAGACATTTATTCAAAACAAGCTACCTTAATCAAGACACAGAACCAATCCTCAGCAATACTAAACTGTGTACAATTTAGGCAGTTAGACTATCTGGTAAAACATTTTTTTTTTAATTTGAAGGATAACTTTATTTCATATTTTCAAAAATATATAGTTAGATCAAACCTAAATATATGATAATTTAAATATTGTCAACCATTTAAAGCATTCCTTATCTTATAAATAATTATCTTGGAAAAATGCTGTGTTATAAAAATGTCTAAACCTAGTTTAAAATGTGTATTTGCAATAGTGTTTTTGGTCATGCAGTCTAGAAGGGGACAGATACATTTCTGTAAAAATGTTCTGACAGACTAAAACAAAAACTTGTCATGTCAAATTTTGGACCAAAGACATTATTGAAACTAAGGCAACAATATCTGATTTAATAGCATGTGACATCGTTAAAAATTATTTGTATGGTATGGAGCATGACTGCAAATTCTGTCTTTTTCTAAAATTTGTGAATTGTATGTATTGTTTTATTTTCCAAATGTGGTTTACTCATAAAGAAATTCTTCAGTTTTTTGTTGGAAGTATTCTAAATTTTATGTCCTGCCCAAAGGCATGAAGTTCTACAAACATTTTCATTTATTAATAGTTGTAAACACCTGGGCATTTGGTACACATTACAAATACTTTTATATGCAAAAAATTAGAATAAATGTTGGATATAAGAGAAAGCTTTTATACTTTAAGACCTATTTGTATTGCATAAGACCAGAGGTTCCATGAAATTTAACCTTTTGGTGCTTGGATTTTTTATCTTACATAAAATGTGATTTTTCTATTTAAAATATCCAAAAAATATATTCTCAAACATACCTAGATCTTGAAATTTCTTTGGATAGTTATAAGTATAAATTAATACAAATATCAGGATTGTGTGCACTTTAAAACAGGTGATCTTTCTTTCTTCTTGATAAAGAGATGGAGAATTACATGGTGGGTTTTCCTTGTGAGTGTGAATCCAAAACATATTGAGCCAGACTTTATTTTCTTGTGAAAAATAATCCTATGCTAATCACCATGTGTGCGTTGTTTATTGCTTTTAAACAATACCTTACAATGATTAATAAGCACCTGAGGAAGAATAGCTTTACTTTCATCTTGAAAAAGTGACAAGCACTGTATATGAGGCCAATTGAAAGCTAGCACTACATCTGGAAGTACAACATAGTTCTGAAATAAAGTCTTCACTCACAGTTAGAAAAAAGAAGGGATTAAAAGTACGTTGCTCTTGTGAGGTATGGATGCCGATTTAGTATCTCCTCAGGGGAAAATCAGATCATATTTCTGAAAGTTAGTGTTGTGTTCTGTAAGTTTGTAATCAAGTCTTACCTCATTTCTTTTAAAATCGGGCTTTTCCTCCATCTTCCCTGCTGGGACATAATTAATTTCTCAATTTCTTTTGTGTTACTCTACTTGTATGGATGGATGAGGTTTTTTTGTTTTTGTTTGTGTGTATATGTGTGTGTGTGTGTGTGTGTGTGTGTGTTTGAGTTGGAGTCTTGCTCTGTCTCCCAGGCTGTATTTCAGTGGCGTGATCTCTGCTCACTGCAACCTCCGCCTCCCGGGTTCAAGCAATTCTCCCGCCTCAGCCTCCTGAGTAGCTGAGATTACAGGCATGTGCCACTACACCTGGCTAACTTTTGTATTTTTAGTAGAGACGGGGTTTCATCGTGTTGGTCAGGCTGGTCTTGAACTCGTAACCTTAAGCAATCCACCTGCCTCGGCCTCCCAAAGTGCTAGGATTTAGGTGTGAGCCACCATGCCTGACCTGGATGATTTTTTAAAAATAGATTCTTCTAAGATCTTTCTTTGACCTCTTATGTGATATTTTCTAGTCTTTGAATTCATTTGATCAATTTATGTGTGTGTGTGTGAAGTAGGAGTTTCTCCTGTGAAAAGCTGGTAGAAAGAGTTATATTTAAGTCTTTATGCCAGGTGCAGTGACAAGTGTTCTACATCTATTATCTCATTTAATCATCATAACAACCCTACGTTAAATATATACATTTTATACACAAGAAACAAAAACTCAGGGAAGAAAATTTCCCATAGTCATATAGTTGGTAAGTCACAGAGCTATATACAAACACAGACATGTCAAATGACCAAGCTCAATAACTACATTGGGCTTCCAAAAGAGTGGGCTGTGATTGTGGCTTTATCCTAGACACAGATAGCCTATTACTGTGTTCATTTTTTGATTATCAGTAAAATACCACATCCTTCCTTATGTGTACTGCCAACAGTTCCCTCAATAATACCTTTTGTTTAATCATGCATTGTCAAAGTCTGAAGTTCATTGCATATATAACTTCTTAGTCATTATGGAACACAAACAAAACATGATTCTCTAAGTTGTTCTCATTCTCACTGTTTCCTTCCTTCATTTCACCTCATCCACCTACTACTGACATAACCCAGTGCTTGTCATCACTTCTGGTCTGACATTCCTATCTCTGAAGACATCCTCTGCATTGGCTATATATGCTTTGTAACCATATTATCACAAAGTCAGCAGCTTAAAACAAAACACATTTACTATCTCACAGTATCTATGAGTTAGAGGTACAGGCTTGGCTTCAGGGTCTCTTAATGCTGCTACCAAGATGCTGGCTGGGGTGTCAGCCTCAATGAAGGCTAGACTGAGGAAGGAACCCCTTCCACTGGCTTCTCAACCCACTCCATTCTGGTTCTCAACTCCAGTGTTCCACTGAAATGGTCCCTGCTAAGTTCACCAATGATTACTATGTACGGTTACTACATGCAAGTAACACTTTTCAGTCCTTGCCTTGCTTAACCACTCAGCAACTTCAATAACTTTCTCCACTCTTTTAAAATAATATTCTTTTCCCTTTTTTTCATGTCAAGACATGCTTCAGGATTCATGTTGTTGTTAGCAGCATTCAGTCTCTTACAGGCTGTTGGACCGAAAGCCTCCATTTCTTGTTGGCTGCTGTCTAGAGAGAATCTTCAGTTGCTTGTCACATGGCCCGTGACATAGGCCAGTGCACAATATGGCAGCTTGCTTCTTCAAAGCCAGCAAGGGAGAGAGAGTCTCCCCTAAAGACAGCCTTTACAGGCTTACATAATGTAATCATGTGCACATAGTCGTGTATATTCCATCTCCTTTGCTGTATCTAGTTGTTTAGAAGCAAGTCATAGGTTCTCTAAGTTGTTCTTCCCATTCCCACTGTCTCTCTCCTTCACTTCACCTCATCCACTTATTACTGAGATAACATGGTGCTTTATCATCGCCTCTGGTCTGGGGAGGGAATAGGATCCCACAAAAACCTGAACACCAGGAGGCGGGCAATGTGGGGCCAGGCTAATATCTGCCACATCCTCCTACACTTCAAGGCTTCCTGCTTTACTATTTCTGCCATGTCTATCTTTCAAACTCATTTGGTTCTCTAGGCCATTGATCTCTCTTCTTTTTACTGATATACCAGTCTCCTCCTGTCCTTGTCCTTCGTACATTCGATTTCCTGCATCCATATTTCAATTGCTGTCTTGCTAACACTCTAGTGCCCTTGATCCTTTGTCAGCTGTATTTACTCAGATAGCCCCAACTCTAGATGAGTCCAGATACCCTCCTCCTCTGAATCTAAACTCAGATGGCACTACTGTCACCAAATAAGGGCTCTGTTTCTTATAAGAGGTCATTTCCTCCACCTGAATCTCATCCCTACTTTAACCTCTAGTTTCAACCTCTTTCTCTTCAAGGGATCCTTCTCATCAACATTTAAGTATGTAAATATTTAAACCATTTCTTGACTCTATGTCCCTCTGTGTAGCTATATTCTTATATTTCTCCTCCATTTCTCAGCCTGACTTATTGAAAGAGTTCTGTACATTACCACTTTTAACTTACTTTCCACTGTCTTCTCAACCCACTGCATTCTGATTTTCAACTCCAGTGCTACACTGAAATGGTCCCTGCTAATCTCACCAATTATAACTATATCCAGTTACAATATCCAAATAACACTTTTCAGTCCTTATCTTACTTAACCGCTCAGTAGCCTCAATAAAATTTTCCAGTCTTCTTTAAAAGTCTTGTTTCCCCCCTCCTCCTTTTTTTTTTTTTTTCATGTCAGGACATGCTTCAGGATTCTGTTTTTCTTGTTTGCTTTCAATCTTCTTAGCTAGATTCTCCTTCTCTATTAAACTTTTAAGTGTTGTCATTCCTTCAAATCCTGCCCAAGGTCATTCATTCTCTTCATTTACACTTTCCGCTGTCTAGACAATCTCACCTACTTCTGTGTGTCTCTATTTTTATTTATTTATTTGTTGAGATGGAGTCTTGCTCTGTCACCCAGCCTGGAGTACAGTGGCATGATCTCGTCTCATTGCAACCTCCACCTCCTGGGTTCAAGTGATTCTTTGGTTTCAGCCTCCCGAGTACCTGGGAATACAGGCACATGCCACCAAGCCTGGCTAACTTTCATATTTTTAACAGAGGCAGAGTTTCGCCATGTTGGCCAGGCTGGTCTTGAACTCCTGACCTCAGGTGATCTGCCCGCCCCAGCCTCTCAAAGTGCTGGGATTACAGGTGTGAGCTACCACTCCCTGCCAACCTCAGCGTATCTTTAATTTCCATTACTATGTCAAATAATTCTGAATATGTACATGGACCAAGTATCTCATGAAACCCTAGAATCGTATATCTGCCTTTTTATTATCTCCACTTTAATAATTTCATGAACACTTCAAAGTTAACACCATGAGATTTAAATTAAGAATTTTCTTTATGTAGACTTCTACTTTCAATGTTTCATACCTCAATAAAGAGCACCATTATTTATTGGCAACTTGCTCAAGCCAGAAAACTGTTATCCTTGATCATTCTTTTTGCCCACTCCATATTTTTAATCAGTTACCAAATCTTATACTTTCTATCTCTTAGCTAATGAATCTCTCTACTCTCTATCTAAATGGATAACATCTTACACTAAGTTTCAATCATCCCTTTTTGGGACTATTGCACTGGCCTCCTAACTTGTCTTTCAGTATACACACTTACTCCTTTCCAAACTATCTTCCATATTTTAACTGAAACAGTCTTTAAAATGCAAACCTAATCATTGTCCTCTTCCTTTAAAGACTTTTAGTAGTTTGTTACGGTCTTTATGACAAATCAAATTGCTCAGTATGACTGATAGGCAGGTAAGATCCATGAGGGCAGATACCTTGTGTCTTGTACACTGCTGCATCTCCAGTGCCCATTTTAGCACAGTATCTGGCAAAAAGTTGGTGCTAATAAACATGGGATGAATTAATCATAACTATAGGATCCCATATAGTTTGTGCTCTATTTGTATCAGTTAGCTTTTGCTATGTAACAAACCATCCCAAAATTTAACAATTTAAAACAACAATGTATTTACTTTTAATTCTGTAGGTCAGCTAGGCATTTCTTATCTGGGCTGTCTTGGCAGGTCTCTGAGGTTACCTGGCAGCTTTTCTATGGCTGGATAGTCCAAGAAAACGTCACTTCTATGTCTGGCTATTGAAGGCTGGATGGTCGAACAGCACTAAGCTGGAACAGCACATTTCAGTTCCACATGATCTCTCATCCTCCAGTAGGCTAGCCCAGGCATGTTCACGTGTGGTGGTTTCAGGGTTCAAAAGAGGAGATGAGAGTGACTTGTCAAGGCCTTGTTAACACTGTGTGTGGTATTTTCCTATTGACCAGTGCAAGTCACATGGTCAAACTGTGTATAGCAGAGGTGTGAACCAATCAGGGGCCTTTACTGGAACAATCTACTGTACTCCCTCTGCAGCTTCGTCTTGACAAATCTACCCCTACTTTCAAACTAGTCACATAAAAGTTTTATGTCCTTTAATGGGTTTTGCAAAATTATCTTTTTATCTGGAATGCTGTCCTCCTCCTCTTCTGGTTTACTTAGGCTCTCCCCTCAAGACAATGTTAAGATATATGTTGAATTGTGTGTAGCAGAGAACAACAACAAGAACAAAACTGGTAGTAAACAAGACTGTATTTCATTTCTCTTTAAGTTGGTATGGCTGCTATGCTCTGAATATCATTAGAGACCATATTCTTTTTTTTTAACTACTCTCTATCACCATAGTTTCTTTTACTCTTATTGTCCAGGATGTCCTGTCACCATGATTGTATTCTCGACAGCAGAAAGTGAAGAAAGGAAAGGCAAAATCATGCATGTTTTCTCAAAGGGCACAATTCAGAAGTTCCACACATGTTTCTACTCATATTTCATTTGTCAGAAATTGGTTATTTGACTTTATTTAGCTGCAAAGAAAGCAGGGAGTCTTTATGCTGAGTCTCTATATAACCAGGTAAAATTCTATTCCTGGAATATGGAGAAAACCAATTTTGGAGGACAATTGATATTAGTTCTCAACATAATTTCCCCCAGAGAGCGTTTCCTAAAATTCTATTGAAGATTAACTCTCCCTCGTGAGATTCTGTAGTACTATACATTTCTTCATAGGACCCACTATTCCTGGTTTTTATTGGTTCAATAGCAGTTATTCCTGTCAGATCACAGGTAGACCAGAGATAATATTCTTGTTCACACCGTTATTTCCTCAGTACCTAGCACAGGGCCTGGTCTATTGTAGGCAATTGGTGCGTATTGGTTGTAGAATAACTTGTGACCCGGGCCAAACCAATTACCAATTGGTCCAGGAGAAAGAAAGCCTGGTTGCTTTCATAATTTTTATATTTGTTCACATTAAGTTTTTGAAATTTAAATGAACAGAAAATAACATTAAAATGTGAATGAAAAGTCAAGATCTGGTTGATAGCAAGTGAGAAACTGTTGCAAATAACTGGTACACAATCCCTATTAAGTGTAATTAAAAGTGTTTCTTGGAGATGTGACTTTAGTGTGACTGAATAGAATGGTTTCAACAGCCTGTTTAGCAAACTAAAACAAACCAAAACATTATCAATTTTTATTAGAATATATAAAATAGAGATAACCTCTAAATTGCAGAGTAAATTCATACAATCCAATCCCCACATCTTTTGGATGCAATTTCCTAACATAGTAGTCCTATCCAGGGAAATCAAAAGCAAATTCTTAACATTTTAGACCTTCTCAATAATGTGATTACTGTATTACTATTCAATGATAAATTACTTAAACATTTTTACATACTTCTGGATATATTCTTTCTGCTTTTTTCCCTTAATGTACAATAAGGGAAACTTATCTGAGGTACCAAGAGACTTATGAATGCATGTACATATTTTTCCTTTTCGTTATGCCCACAAAGTGGTAGCATTATAATGATAAACTTTCAAAAAATATATGTACTGAAAGCATTATTTTGAATCTCCTTATAAAGACCCAGAAAAAAAGGAACATAAAATTTCTGTTTTCAATATGTGTTGTGAAACTGCAGCAGCTTTGTATCCCCTGATACCTTGCTATTCAGTTACCTCCAGTGTGTTTACGTATAACATCATCTGTCTGGAATATGTCTCCATAACTCCAAAGAAAAGGATTCCTTTAAAGGGGAACGGATAGATGAAGGGAGTCGGGGGTATGTTACAAAATCTTAGATTGTTAACATACTTTTTGACAATCCCTTCGTAAACAAATTGGTTTGAACTTACGTCCTAATGGGCAGCTTCTTCAGTGGCGTGTTCAGCAGTTTTATGTTTCTATGTTGGCCTGGAAGCCAACGGATAGACTCCTTCTACTAGATTCCTCGAACAAGGCATTTCTGCAGTTGATGCTGATGTAGTACTTTTCTTCTTGGTTACTTTGCAAGCTGGAGACCCTGGCTGGTGCCACCCTGCCTGGGCCTCACTTGACCACACTGGCATGCCCCAGCTTGCCTGTGTTATAGCTTGTAACCATGTTTGGTGGTATTGAAGGGTGAGGAGGGCAAAGAAGAATTTTTATTGAGCAATGAAAATAGCTTTCAGCAGAGAGGGGACGCGAGGTTGGTCCTCCTCCCGGAAGGTAGGCAAGTTTTCCCATGTGGCTCGGTCGAAGTCTTTTATGGACTCAGAAGGGGGAATGCATGCTGATTTGTTTGTGAGGATGCAAAAAAGGTTAAAGGGAAGACACCACTCAAAGGTGGGCATGACAGTATAGAAAACAAATTAGGAAAGGGTAGTTATATATAAAACAGGTGAAGGGTGGGGACCAATCAGAGTAAACTGCACCAAACAGGAAGACAAGTTCTCAATCCCGTCTGAGGATTTAACTTGTAGCTTGGCTTTCAGGCTTTAAACTCTCTTCGGCTGGGTGAGGGGGATTCACTTGGGACGCGTCCCTATCTGCCTAGGCATTTGGCTGCCTCCTGTTGGTATCGGTGTGATTATAGTTCACTGAGAGAAGTACAAGGCTCCTAACAGGTAGCTTGGGTACATCTTTTGGCCCTTTTTCCTTTAGTGACTAGGAAATTGTTTCTGAGATTAAAAATGCTGTTAATTTCCAAAAATCACCCCATCAGAACCTTGAGCATTCCTACTAAGCCACAGGAATGATTTCTAGGAATTCTGTCTTCTTACCTTTTATTAACATGTTCATAAAGAAATGGTACCACAGTGAACATATCTCTTATGTTCTCTTTATTTTTTAGCGTATGGATATTTACACTTAGGTAATAATATCTGTGAGCAGGAATCTAGAAAAGTGAGGTGAACTTGAAATGTGTGCATTATGGAAGGTGCCCTTGGCTGCCATTATTTTCTTAATGGGTACCATTTCACGCTTACTGTTTGCATGGATGTCAATATTCGTGTACACAACAGAAATAAAATGAAGGTGACTTGTCCTCAAAATACATAGCAAAGTGAAGCTCAGCAGCCGTTGTCTAACCAAGACCAACATGGGGACAATTTTTGTTTTATTTTTGCTTAATTATTGAAGTAATATCCACTGGCATACTCAGATTTTCATGTCTAGTATTATCATGCTGATAATACAACAGATTTTAGAGGGCAAAATATAGCATAACATATTCAGAGAAATAGTGCTCATTAATTTCTTAATTGTTCCTCATGGAGTTGGGGGAAAATTATGAGAACTAAAATAATCTAACTTTTAACTTTCAATCATCATCATTGTTTTATACTGTTACCTGAACCAGGAGAGTCAATGTCAAAATAAATAAAGAGGAAAATCCCAACGGCAATTTAAGAGTTTCATTTTTTTTTATTACATTGCATGTAGTCATTTTTAATGAATATCAATTTTAAAAGAAACTTTAAAAAGGAGAAGAGGTTTGCCCAGGTCCCAAGTGGGACAAGTTTACTTTGAATGTGAGAAGCAAATATGATGAGTAAAACTTTTCTATTTTTTCAAATGCTTTGTGTTATGAAAACCTGCTGCATGTATTTTTCCCTGAATGAAATCCTCCTTAATTTAAACACATGAACATTTCAAGGAAAATTTAATAAGCAAATGCTTTTCTGGCCAAAAAGAATTCTGTGCTATGCAAACAATGAAGAGAACCATGAAAGAAGATGCTGACTGCCTGCAGCACCAGGTCTTAGTTACCCTCCCTGGGTAACTTACCCATGCACGGAACTCCTTGAGAGTCAACGAGAAGAAATTAACATGCTACCCAGAGCAGAGAAAATTGAAATGTGCTGAATTAATACTTTGGATCATAAAAGTCATTCAAAGAGAATTCTTTCAATGGGGTTAACCAAAGTTTGGTTATATAATTCTTATATAAACCTTATGTCTTCCTTCTGAAAAGATTTTTTTTTCAGAAAGGAAGAATAGTACTGCTTAATTCCCCCAGAGCACAATGTGAGTAAGCTTATTTTGCAAATTATTTTTATTTTTTTTGATTATAAAAATATATTCTCAATGTAGAATATATTTTTAGGAAATTTGGAGAATATATTTTTAGAAAATTTGGAGAAGGCAGAAAACACCAAAGAAAACAAAAATTACAATAATCTCACTCCACTCCCCACCCTGAGGTAGGCACTGGCAACATTTTGGTATATTTTTTAAAATCATAGTGTTCTGAAGCCAATAAAGTTGGTATCTAGTATTGTTGAAAATGTATCTGAGTGCATTTTGTCTGAATGATGGGTATTATAACTTTTAAGTAGCAAGATCAATTTTTTTTTTCTTTGAAGCGGAGTCTGGCTCTGCTGCCCGGGCTGGAGTGCAGTGGCGCGATCTCCCCTCACTGCAAGCTCCGCCTCCCGGGTTTACGCCATTCTCCTGCCTCAGCCTCCCGAGTAGCTGGGACTACAGGCGCCCGCCGCCACGCCCGGCTATTGTTTTCTATTTTTCAGTAGAGTAGGGGTTTCGCCGTGTTAGCCAAGATGGTCTCAATCTCCTGACCTCGTGATCCACCCGCCTCGGCCTCCCAAAGTGCTGGAATTACAGACGTGAGCCACCGCACCCGACCAGGATCAATTTTTAAAAAGATACTTTAGCACCTATAAAGAAAAGCTGGCGTTGTAATTGTGAAAATCTTGGAAAATTGGACACTCTGTTGACGCTTGCTTCCTTTGCTCAAGGTATTTTAGTTTCTTCTTTCTTGTAATTACTCTCAGAATCAGTTCATGAGCCAAAAGAAAAAGTAATCTTGTAATTGTGTAATCTCAATGCTGCTTTAAAAACACTTTTTCTTCTATTTTTTTGTTTGTTTGATTGGCATATATAAATAAAAGTTCCTTCTCCTGCATGCCCAGAGCCAAAGTTATTGGCTTTTGTATGGAGATCTGCCTTTTCTGCATTTGCTTGACTGTACTAATGCCATACACTTTTAGGGAGATCACACCAACCCATGTGTATTAGTCTGTTCTCATGCTGATATAAAGAACTTCCTAAGACTGAGAAATTTATAAAGAAAATAGGTTTAACTGACTCACAGTTCTGCATAGCTGGGAAGGCCTCAGGAAAGTTACAATCATGGCAGAAGGCACCTCTTCACAGGGTGGCAAGAGAGAGAATGAGTGCAAATAGGGGAAATGCCAGATGCTTATAAAACCGTCAGATCTTCTGAGACTCACTGAGTATCATGAGAACAGCATAGGGAAAGCTATCCCCATGATCTGGTCCCGCTCTTGACATGTGGGGATTATTACAGTTCAAGGTGAGATCTGGGTGGGGACACAGAGCGAAGTCATATCACCATGGCCTTACCTGGCATTCAGCATCATAGCTCTCACTAAACATAGTACCGTAACTGGACAACCTTGTAAGAGCTAGAATATCAGGGAGGCTGCCTCGTTACTGTGATTGTGAGAAAGTCACATTTGAACGTGCTGAGACATTAAATCCCCATATATATAATAGATTTAACATACCAGTTTCACAGATTGGTTGCCAAGATTAAATGAGACTATGCTAGCAAATAATTTGTAACTCACGTATTATCCTAATTTAAATCTCTTTTGTCCTTTTATAAACTCTTTCTTTACTATCAGCTGGTGAACCTAACCAAGGTTTTGCTTCTTAAATTTTCATATGTCTATGGCATCTCTTCGGAACTTGTTTCCTTGAAGACATTTTGTAATCCTCTGCCACCCTCACTCTGTATCACACACAATAAACTCTAGGTACATTGCTGTCCATTGATTTTCTCTATTCAACTTTACTGTTGCTGTTAGGAAAGGACCTGCGCTTGTAATTTATCACTACTGCAACTTTAACTCTGCAGTGGCATCTGGAGAAATGATAATCAGCTGAAGCAGCTTTTCTTTCCCTCTTGACTGTATGACTCAATTCCATGTTGTCATCATTCCCATTAGTTGTCACTCCACATGACTCAAAAGGAAAGATGGTAATGAGTCTCACCCAAGACAACATAAAAGTAAAGATAATATAAAAAAATCAAGATTTATGCTAAATCTACAAAGGAAAAATGGTGATTCCAAGAAACATAGATTAGTTTTTTTTTGCAATTTATTCCAATTACTTCCTCAGCCTCATCACTAATGTTTAATTCCTTCCAGAAGCTATGTTCTGAATGAAAGGGTGGAGGTACCAGGATGGTCTTGTTGAGTGACGGCTGGAGCCTGTTATGATAATATCACTACTATGTGTTTGTCTTCTGGAATATCCTTTGGAAATTATGATGCCATTAGCCAAGAATCTGCTGGTAATGCAAGAACGTCATGTGTGGAGTAGGACATCTTGTAGAAATTAGCGACACCCTGACAAAAATAAATTAATGTATGAACAAAATTATTGCCAAGCACAAATATTTCTGGTTAATTTACACTTAACTCATTTAAAATATATATTATTGAATTTCTTTATTAAATGAACTAAAAATCATCTATCAATTTAAACTTGGAAAGAATACTAACACTTATGTGCTGTCTTAATTGTTTTCTTTTCCACGGAGTTCTTTAATGTGCAAGGAGAAAATCCAATCTTGCAGTCACAAGTCACATTTTATTTAATTACTTTTAATTTTGCTTCCTTAAACTTTCTAATATTTTATCCATACAATAGCAATTGCTGCTTTCCCTTTGATGCTTTCTATGGATAATGGATCTTTTTTTTTAAGTATTACCCTGAGTTTGTGATCCCCTGCTTTGTGCTGTCACTTTTCCCACAATGGTTGTGCTTCTCATGGTGTTTTGGAATGTTTTGTTCTTTTTGTATCCCTTTCTACTAACGAAGAGGAGCGACCATGTTTTATTCCTTTCGTATACTCAGTGGCTGGCATAATTCCTGCCACTTTTCACCTGAAACTTCCTTTACAAGCTGGAGGGAAGGGAAATAATGCCAGTCATCTTCAGTGCCTAAATTGAGGCAAGAGGCTTGCGGTATGATAAACCCTTCTATGATATGGGTAGACTACAGCTAAGAGTTTGGAAGAAGGAGCTGTGAAAATCCTAACTAGAACTTGAAAAATGTCATCTTTCTACCTCATGATGTGGCACTTAGAGAGCTTATGGGAAAAAGAGGTGGAAGAAAATAGAGTTCTGTGGGTCTGGGGTAAGGATGGGAAAATAGCCTTTGAATAATTGTACAGTTTACAATGACTCTAATCCCTCAGAATTCACCCCCTCTAAGCACCTGCCTCCTCCCCTGGGGTACCCATGTTTGGTTGGGCTACAGTTCATTGGGAGAATCAGGCAAGGGAAACAAAAGGGATCTAACCCAAGTGGACCAATTAAATTCTCTATTATAGGAGTCTGAATTTTGGCTTCAGAGGCAGCAGTGTTAGTCTCCGCAGTGGCTGGGGGTGAGATGATAAAATCTAGGAAGCTCTGGGCATATTGAGAAGCTTCTGCATATTGAGAAGCAGAGAAAGCAGGTAGTCATGGAGAGAAACATAATAAGTTTTGAAAGAGAGAAGGGAGGTAGACTGAGAGAGCAAACACATTTTGAGATTTTGAAAACTTTCCAGTTCTTTATTTCAGCCCTGTAAGAGGCCTTTTGTTCCACAAGGCATTTATATCATTTCAATAAATTGTCTCTTTTGGATTAAGCTAGCTTAAATTGGTGTCTCCACCAAGAAAAATAGGAAGCATTCAGGGTCCCTACATGTACTCTGCAGAACTGAAACACTGGAGCCTAATCCTTCTTTACAGTTCTTATTTTCTGTTGGCCTTTTATTCTGCATTCGTTTGGCATTCATATAGTTAATTCATAACATGTTATTTTTGCATTTGTGGTTTCTATAACTGTTTTCCAACTGTGTTCTATTGTACTGGTGCTTTCTAGAGCATAGAATGTCTTGTACACAATTCAAGTTCTTGGAGTTGCTTATAAGCTCCTTAACCGCTCAAGGGGGCTGAAGTCTATTGTCATTATGTTGAGGTCTCCTGTTATCTGTAAGAAGCTCAGGTTTGTGAGAATGATGGAGCAGAAATGAATTTGGAATCGCTTTCCGAACCTATGCCTTTCCTCAGAAGGGCCACAAGTTGGGGACATTCCTTGGTAGGACTGAATCCCAAGATTTTTTGTCTATCTATTGAATAAAAGGAAGTGGTAAATCATTGCTTTTCAGTAAGTACTGAAAATCAGATCCTAGGAATTAGCACTGAGATGATTTAAGATTTTTTGTTTTAATTATCTAGAAGAAAAGTAAAGTGAGTGATGAGATTATGAGGTTTGCAGATGACACGAAATTCTTCTAACAAGAAGTGACAAGTTGGAACATTATAGACTTCAGGTCTATAAGTTTTCACATGGTAATACAGTTGGTAAAAATTATCTTTCTCAATTATAAGGCTCTGAGCTCTCACAACTTAGGAGAGAAATCTAGAAATGTTTTGTACTGAATGGAATTTGGCACTCTTCTCTATTGGGGTTCAAATTTGCGTGTCTTTATGTTAGTAGCTAAAGGTACATTCTCACTGTCTGCCAGGCAGTGTGCTAAGTGCCTTAAATACATAAGCCCATTTAATTTACGAAACAAGCAGTAAATCAGGTTCAACAATCACCCCCATTTTGTCCAGAAAGGTTAATTAATTCCTTTGAGTTCCCATGGCCTGTATGTGGATAATGAATGAAGCTGCACTCACCTACTCATCATTCAATAAATTTGAGTGCCCACTGAGTAGCAGACATAGTCTAGATATTTGCAATATGTCAATGAACAAAAGAGAACAAAACGATCCCTGTCCTTATGTGGCTTATATTTTAATGAGAGGAGACAGAAAACAAATAAGAGTTATATTAACTTTAATAAAGTATATGGCATATTAGAAGGTGATCATTGCTATGGAAAAAGAAAAAATATATATAGCAAGTAAAGAGGAACAAGAGTTTGGGAGGGAGGGAATGTGAGTAGTGATTCTTAAATAGAAAGGTCAGAGTAGGTTTCTATGAGAAAGTGATGCTAAAGCAAAGATTTGAAGAAATGAGGGGTAGTCCATGTAGGTATCTGGGAGGAAGAGCATTTTGGGCATAAGTGAAAACAGTGCCAAGGCTCTAAGGCAGGAAGGTAGCTGGTGTGTTCAAGAAGAAGCAAAGATGTGGGGGCTGGGCTGGAATAAAGTCAGAGAACCAGGGGATGATGGTTACAGATTGTGGAACTCCCTGCAGGCCAGTGCAAGGCTTTTCAGTCATACTTTGAGTGAGATGGAGAGATCACTACAAAAACTGTCAACTGTGCTTTTCTGCTTCAGCCATGTTTGTCTAATATTCTGGCAAAATAAACACAGAGAGAAGACTAGGATGGAAGAAGCTTGCAACACAGAGCAATGGAAATCTTCCTTCTCATCTTTATCCACTGTATAGTGGGTGTTTCTACCTTAGAAACATTTCCCCTCCACAGTTTCAATAACTAGAAGCTTATTTGGATTTATAAAATGATTTTGATATGCAAATAGTGTCTTGAGACTACCACTTTTTATGCCTTTTTGAGAATCACTTCATTTACCTAATAAGATTGGTTTCTTTCCAACACCTAGTTGAGACATTGTCTCTTTTTTCTTAAATCCCATCCTTCATTGACTGTGACTGTTATGGGAGTCATATTGCAGTTCACTGTCTCTGAAGGACGATATTCTGTTAGTTCCACAGAAACAACAATGTGCACAATCATGCTAGGCTTTCTGTATTTCTTTATAGAAATATCTGAGACTGGGTAATTTATAAAATAAGGAGGTTTAATTGGGTCATGCTTCTGCAGGCTGTACAGGAAGCATGGTGGCTTCTGGTTCTGGGGAGGCCTCAGGAAACTTACAATCACGGCAGAAGGCAAAGGAGAAACAGGCGTGTGTTACATGGCTGGAGTAGGAAGAAGTGAGGGGAGGTGCTACACACTTTTAAACAACCAGATCTCACAAGAACTCACTTACTATCATGAGAACAGTACCAGGAGGGGGTGCTAAAGTATTCATGAAAGACTACCCCTGTGTTCTAATCTCCTCCTTCCAGGTTCCACCTCCGGCATTAGAGATTACAATTTGACATGAGATTTGGGTGGGGACATAGAAGCAAACTATGTCAATGTCATACTAAATATTTCTAAATAATCTCTTCCTAAATAATCAATCTTAAAAATGCTGTATCAACATGATCTGTTTTAAAATAGCTCTAAATATTAAGGCTATAAGTTTAAAAAGATATATAAGATTAAATATGGCAGACAATAGCAAATACAAAATATAAAAATTAAAAATAATAGTTAAGCAGCTATCAAAATTGCTCATGTAATTTTGAAAACATTTTTCTCTATTGATTATTGTGCCACTCTTCTCTATGAGTCTCTTGCATTTTTTTCAGGTCTTGTGAACAGAGGCACTTACTATCTTTATTCCAGGGAATCTTGTAAAGGTTGTTTGTAGAATGAACAGCCTTGGAAAATACAGTGTCTCACCCAGAGCAAAGAGGGGGTTTGTTTACTAACTAGTAAAATAAAAATGGTATCTTCTTCTGGGGCAAAAGTCAGGGAGGCTTAATGCCTATTATAAAATATTTGGGTTATCTTTTCTCCTGTAACACAACCCATTCTATGTGCAAGTGCCAAGTGACTTGGTGGGAGCTGGGGTTTAGGGAATCAGAAAAAATGCTGATATTCCAGCTATCACTATAGGTAGGAGTAACAAACTTTCCTTTCTTTTTGATTCAGGAGTGTCAGGCCTCTGCCAGCGACTGTAGCAAGTTAACCTGTAAGATCTCAGTAGGGTAAAATTTTAGGCCCTTCATACTTCTTAACATTAATTTTCTATGAAAGCAGCAACAACAGTAATAACATAAGCCTTATTTCATTTCAGAAATATGTTGAAATAAAACACATGTGTTTATTTATTGTATCCTTAAAAGAAGGTCAAAATTTCTACCAATTAGGGTAGGCAGTTCATTTTCTAGTGAAATGCTGCCTTATACCATAAGTATTCATTGCCACTCTTGGTTCCAAATGATGAAACTAAGTTAATTGAAGAAGAATGTATTTATTCATATGTGCAGGAAATACATGTTTAGGTATTGGGATAGCTCCTGTAGGAACCAGAGTTAAAGGACTAGAACTGCATGCTCAGCATGACAGAATACTCTGCTTTACTCTGGTTCTCCTTCTGTGTTGATATAATGCTCTCCGTTTTTCCATGGCAGAGGAGTATTTTTGGTGGCATCCTTAGCTCAGAGAGATGCAATGGGAAAAAGTCCCCACCTGCCACTGACGGCAGGAGAAGGGCCTTGAGCCAAGGCACGTGGGTGGTCTCCAGAAGAGGGAAAGGGAAATGGAATGTATTCTCGTCTAGAGAGTTCAGAAGAGAATGCCGCCTTGCTAACACTGTGCTTTTAACTTGGGGATCTCCAACAACCTACGGAATGGTAAGATAATAAACTTGGTATTGTTTTAAGCCATTAAGTTTATGCCAAATTTTAATAGCAGTAATAAACTAATATATCACCCAACTCTACATTCAGTGATATCATGTTGATATCTTGAGATTGGCCATGGTGGGAGCTTTTACGTTGCTGAAATTGGAAAATGCTGCAAAACAGAGATCTAGTTTTTCAGAGAACTGGTTCAACATTTTTTAGCATACCACTGGAAATAATTCCTCTTCACTAAGTTTCCCCAAGCAAAGTTAATTGTGTTGAGTTTAATCACATTAGAAAATCAGCCTATAATTTGGGAGGAAAATCACTGTTCATTAATACAGCAATTTATGATAGTGGTGAGGGTAGCATCTTGTAGGTTGGGAGAGGGAAATGAGTAGAAGGAGAGTGGTTATGGGTCAGAAAAGGGATACTAAAATTTTCCTTTGCTTTACAACCCCCCCCCAAAATTAGCACAATTTAAATGAACTTATGAACTCTTCAATAACTTATACTGACTGGGAGCAAAATATTCTCGGAAAAATCAAGATACCATGGAACCGACCAGTAAATTTCCCAATAAGATGCTCTGGTCATGTTATGTATTAAATGTTTGCATTTCCTTAAAAATATTCCCACCAAATTGTTTTCTATCCTTTACTTAATCACCTTTAGTGAGTGGAAATTAAATTTGTTTTGGAGTCATCCACTTCACGTTTGGACAGCTGTCATTACAGGACAGTTTTGTCTTGTACTGAGCTTTACTCTGTTTCACTTTAACTTCAGCAATATTCTTAAACTCAGTCCTCTTATCTCTAACCAATCTAAATCCAATCCATATCCAATCCATAGTCATGATATAGTAGAATGGAAACTTCACCTGTTCAGTATATCATACTTCAAATAATAAAGACTCAGCTTCAATGAGCTTTTCTTAGAATGCTCCATCACACTATCAACTTAACAAGGAAGCTCTAAGACAGTGGTGAATTGTGTGGACCCTGGAGCCAGATGACCTGAGTTCAGATTTCAGTTTGTCATTTACTATGTATGTAGTAACCTTGGGCAAATTACTCATCTTCCCATTCTTCAATTTCCCCTTTGGGGGAATGGTGGCAACAGTAAACTCCCTAATATGGTTATAGGAGGATTTCATAAGCTAATGTGGGGGAGAAAGAGCAGTGTCTTTCCCTCACCCATTGCAAGGTCTATGGCTGATATACCTATAACAAAACGCAGAGTAGAAAGAGAAAAGCATAATAAATTTATTCAACAAGAGTTTCACATGACACAGGAGCCTTCAGAAGTGAAAATCCAAAAACCCAAGGAAAACTGCATTTTTTTGCTTAGGTTTGATGAGAAATGGACAGTGATGTGGAAGTATGGTTGTACAAAAAGGGTATGATTTAATAGTAATAAATTGGTGGGGGAGACCCAGCAAGGCTTGTCTGTTTAGATTCCTCTTGGCCTACAGGGATAGGGAAGGACCTTTCTGGAATGAGGGTCTTATGACCTACTTTTGGGTGAGATAGGTCAGAGGATTCTCACGCAGAAACACTGGGGAAGGTCTTAGTGACCTCATTTCTAAAGCCCTCCCAATCTCCTTTGTGGTAGTGTTTTCTAGGCCCTGACACTAATATCTGAAAAACCTTTAAAGCAGCACCTGTCACATAGTAGTCATTCAATAAATGCTAGTTGTTAAAGAACAGTCAACTACAGTTGCTAAATATTTTCTTCATGTGCACTTTGCCACATTTCTATCAACCATAAACTTAGGAGGTTTGGCTCTTGGACCTTACAGTATAACTTCATATGTATCCCACACAGGTTTTTTTTTTTGGTCTTAATTGACTTAGCCCATGTTTGTACTTATGGAAATCACCTACCCTGTAGTTGAACCCTCAATGTTCTCTTTCCATGTGGTAAATTATTGGTTAACTTGGCCATCTCACTCAAATTGAATTAAATGTGTATAATCTTTTAAAGCATACATTGGAAGTTACTTTTCTTTTTCAAATCAGAGTTATAAGGTTTTTGTTTTGTTTTGTTTTGTTTTGTTTTGTGAAGAGGTGGTTGAGTCTGAAAGGATGGTGGTGGTGGGGACTGAATTTCTTTGAATAATAGAGTTAAAACAATTGGAAGTCAGAATGGCGCCATAGGAAGGAAGGACTGAGGAACAAAGGGAGGAATGCTAAAAGGCTGGTGCATGGAGTAGTGGAAAGGGTGTAGGGAGGCTGAAGGACCATGAAGATTAGAATAGAATGATTGAGAGGGATATCATAAACAAAGATGGTGGCTAGAAGATAGTAACATTAATGTGAATTTATGGGTACCCACAGAATAATGAAGCTTAAAGATGACAGACCAGATATACATACATACATACACCTAAATACATATACACAATGCATACATACACACATATACAGATGTGTGTGTGTGTGTGTATTTCAACTTTTATTTTAGGTTCAGGGGGTACATGTGCAGGTTTGTTACATGAGTAAATTGTATGTCACTGGGGTTTGATGTACAAATTATTTTGTCACCCAGGTAGTGAGTATAGTACCCGATAGGTAATTTTCCATCTTTGCCCTCTTCTTATCCTCCCCTGAAGTCTACTGTTCCCATCTTTCAGTCCGCACACATATATGTATACATATGTATCCTATGAAGTAGCCAGCTGATGAGTGCATCTTTGTCCAACGTTTGACACTTTAGTGAGTGATTGGGATTGGCTCAGGCACTCAAGAGTTTCTGTCATATGACCTACTGGCTTTACACTCACACGAGAGAAGAAAAAAACCAATTAAATTTTCATCCCACTCATTTTGTTGTATGAGAAAATTCAAAGTGAACTAGAAAAAGATAGCTACATAAGACAAGAAATCAAGGGACTTTGCCACAATCAAGTGACCTATGATACTTTCATGGCCAATATGCACTGAATGTCAACTAGGTGCCAGGTGCTATTCTAAGCTCTTTGAATACAATAATGAACAAAGAAAAGTCCCATTTCTCAAAGAACTTATATTCTAATAGGGGAGAGATAGAAAAATAATCAGTAAGCATAATACATTATATGCTTAGAAAGATAATAGAGCCTTGGAAAAGAAAAAATTGAGAAGAGGGTAAAGAGAAATGAGAGTACTGGTGGTGGAAGTGGTTTGGTGGCAATATGAAATAGGGAGGTTTGTGTAGGCTTCACTGAGAAGACATTTGTACAGTAACTTGAAGGGGATGAGGGAATCAGTACTTTGGATATCTGTCAGAAGAATGCTCCAGGAGAAGGGACCACCTGATAAACACCCTAAGGTGTTTATTTCTAAAGGAATAAAAGAAAGATGCCATTTATCCTCTGAATTCTAGCAGTGGTTTTCAACTGGATTCCAACCTGGGGAGTTCCTCGGAGGTACAGCAGGGTTATTGTAGGTGATACTAGGATCAGTGGTTTAAGTTCTGGTCTTCCTCACCTCTGCTAAAACTGAAAAAGCTTAGTTTTTGTTGACTTTGTATATTAGACTTCTGTGTGTGATACAACTTAAAGGGAGAGTTTCAATTGCCAAAAGTAAAATAAAATAAAATAAAATAAAATAAAATAAAAAGTTTGCAAACCACCATACTAAACGTTTTGTCCCAGCTGTAATATTCTAGTTTTCTTTAGAGAAAGCATATCTGATTCTATATATAGTGAGAATTATGATATACTGGAGCAACCAGAGTATTATCTTACTCTATTATTAGTGATTCAGCATGGTCCTGAAATGCAAGAGACTTGTCAAGAGAAAGTCTATTCTAGAAGCATACAGAGCTTTGCTTAAAATCAGTTATTAGGGCTCCACATAAGTGTAAACTCTGTATAATGTTTTCAAGGGTATCAAAATATTTGGATGAGAAATTCTGGGGAATGTTTTATTAAGATAATACTACTTGAAAAATATTAAACATATTTAAAATGGTGTTTATGGAAACATTTTAAATATTTTGGGTTAAACAAGGAATTTTAAAAAACTCAGTTTTATGGAAGTACAACTTACATTTAATAAAATGCACTCATTTAAAACATTTGAAGTCCAATAAGTTTTTGCAAATGTATACATTTATGCAACTACTATTACAGTAAAGATAGAGAATATTTTTGTCATCTCAAAAAGTTTCCTTTCCCTATTTTTTTTCATATTCTAAATTACTGCAAGAATATTAAAGATAAAATAATTTGAAAAAATTTATTACAGCATGAAAAAAATTAGATTGTTAGGAATTTCTTATTTTGAGAAATTTGAATTATTAGCATGAGTTTTCAAGGTTGCTGTTAAACTTACAGGAAATCTTTCAAGAAATAAATTAATGACTTTTTTCCTGAGGCATTTTTATTCTGTTTAATTGTGGAAAAGGAGTTGAGATAAAAATTTTTAGAGGATTTTTTCAGAGAAGGGTATTTTATGAATTACAAAATTGTTCCTAAAAGTTCTTGTTAAGAACAGTGCCTATCAAGTAGTTGACACATACTTTTTTAATATCAAAAATTTTTTTCATGCCTGTAATGCCAGCACTTTGGGAGATGGAGAACAGTGGATCATGAGGTCAGGAGATCGAGATCATCCTGGCTAACATGGTGAAACCCTGTCTCTACTAAAAAAATACAAAAAGTTAGCCGGGTGTGGCGGCAGGCACCTGTAGTCCCAGCTCCTCGGGAGGCTGAGGCAAGGGAATGGTGTGAACCTGGGGGGTGGAGGTTGCAGTGAGCTGAGATCGTGCCACTGCACTTCAGCCTGGATGACAGAGTGAGACTCCATCTCAAATAAATAAATAAATAAATAAAATAATAATAGTAAATGAAATAAAAATATAAATTTAAATTTTTATTTTAGATACAGGAAGTATACGTGCAGATTTGTTATATGGGTATATTGCACCCAGCTAGTGAGCATAGAACCCAGTGGGTAGTTTTTCAACCCATGTCAACTCCCTCCTCCATCTAGTGGTCTCCAGTGTCTCCTGTTGCCATTTTATGTTCATGAGTAGCCAATCTTTAGCTCCTACTTATGAGAAAGAATATGCGGTATTTGGTTTTCTGTTCCTGTGTTAATTTGCTTAGGATACTGTTGCTGCATTAATTTGCTTAGGATAGTGGCCTCTAGCTCCATCCATGTTGCTTCAAAGGACATGACTGCATTCCTTTTATGGCTGTGTAGTATTCCATGGTGTATATGGGCCATATGATTTTTTATTATTATTATACTTTAAGTTCTGGGTTACATGTGTGGAACGTGCAGTTCTGTTACATAGGTATACAGGTGCCATGGTGGTTGGCTGCACCCATCAACCCATCACCTACATTAGGTATTTCTCCTAATGTTATCCCTCCCATACCCCCCACCCCCGACAGGCCCCGCTGTGAGATGTTCCCCTCCGTCTGTATAGATAATATATATTTTAAAAAATCAAATCCACCCCTTGATGAACACCTAGGTTGATTCCATGTCCTGGCTAATGTGAATAGCATAGCAATGAATATAACAGTGCATATGTCTTTTTGGTATAATGATCTATTTTTCTTTGGGTATATAGCCAGTAATGAGATTTCTGGGTTGAATGGTAGTTCTGTTTTAAGTTCTTTGAGAAATCTTCAAGCTGCTTTCCACAGTGGCTGAACTAATTAATATTCCCACCAACAGGGTACAAGCATTCCCTTTTCTCTGCAGCCTTGCTGGCATCTGTTGTTTTTGACTCTTTAATAATAGTCACACTGTGATTTTGATTTGCATTTCTCTGATGATTAGTAATGTTGATTTTTTTTTAATTGTATTGACTGCTTGTGTATCTTCTTTTGAGAAGTATCTGTTCATGTCCTTTGCCGCCCCCCACTCCTTCACTCCTTTTTTTTTTTTGAGACAGGGTCTTGCTGTGTCACCCAAGCTGGAGTGCAGAGGCACAGTCTTGGCTCACTGCAACCTCTGCCTTCTGGGCTCAAGTGATCCTCCTAACTCAGCCTCCTGAGTAGCTGGGACTATAGGCACACGCCACCAAACCTGGATAATTTTTTATGTTTTGTATATAAAACATATAAAGACATGTGCAGAACGTGCAGGTTTGTTACATAGGTATACGTGTGCCATGGTGGTTTGCTGCACTTATTGACCCATCCTCTAAGTTCCCTCCCCAAACCTCCCAACAGGCCCTGGTGTGTGTTGTTCCCCTCTCTGTGTCCATGTGTTCTCATTGTTCAGCTCGCACTTATGAGTGAGAATATGTGGTATTTGGTTTTCTGTTCCTTTGTTAGTTTGCTGAGGGTGATGGTTTCCAGTGTCATCTATGACCCTGCAAAGGACATGATCTCATTCTTTTTTACTGATGTATAGTATTACATGATGTATATGTATTATATTTTCTTTATCCAATCTAACATTAGACATTTGGGTTGGTTCCATGTCTTTGCTATTGTAAATAGTGCTGCAGTAAACATACATGTGCATGTGTCTTTATAGTAGAATGATTTATATTCCTTTGGATATATATGCAGTAATGGGACTGCTGGGTCAAATGACATTTCTGGTTCTAGATCCTTGAGGAATCGCCATGCTGCCTTCCACAATGGTTGAACTATTTACGTTCCCACCAACAGTATAAAAGTGTTCATATTTCTCCACATCCTCCCCAGCATCTATTGTTTCTTGACTTCTTAATAAACGCCATTCTGACTGGCATGAGATGGTATCTCATTGTGGTTTTGATTTGCATTTCCCTGATGATCGGTGATGTTGAACTTTTTAATTTTTTTTAATGTTTGTTGACCTTATAAATGTCTTCTTTTGAGAAGTGTCTGTTCATATCCTTTGCCCACTTTCTGATGTTTTTTTCTTGTAAATTATTTTAAGTTCCTTGTAAATTCTGGACATTAGACCTTTGTCAGATGGATAGTTTGCAAAAAGTTTCTCCTGTTCTGTAGGTTGCCTGTTTACTCTGATGATAGTTTTTTTTTTTTTTTTTTCTGTGCAGAAGCTCTTTAGCTTAATTAGATCTCATTTGTCAATTTTGGCTTTTGTTGCAGTTGCTTTTGGTATTTTAGTCATGAAGCCTTTGCTTATGCTTATGTACTGAATGGTATTGTCTAGGTTTTCTTCTAAGGTTTTTATGGTTTTGGTTTTACATTTAGGTCTTTAATCCATCTTTAATTAATTTTTCTATAAGGTGTAAGGAAGGGGGCTTCATACCAGGGATGCAAGACTGGTTCAACATATGCAAATCAATAAATATAATCCATCGCATAAACAGAACCAAAGACAAAAACCATAGGATTATCTTAACGGACCCAGAGAAGACCGATAAAACACAACATCCCTTCATGTTACAAACTCTCAATAAACTAGGTATTGATGGAACATATCTCAAAATAATAAGAGCTATTTATGATAAACCCATAGCCAATATCATAACAAATGGGCAAAAGCTGGAAGCATTCCCCTTGAAAACTAGTACAAGACAAGGATGCCCTCTCTCACCACTCCTATTCAAATAGTATTGGAAGTTCTGGTCAGGACAATTAGGCAAGAGAAAGAAATAAAGAATACTCAAATAGGAACAGAAGAAGTCAAATTGTCTCTGTTTGCAGCAACATGATTTCATATTTAGAAAACCCCATCATATCAGCCCCAAAACTCCTTAAACTGATAAGCAACTTCAGCAAAGTCTAAGGATACAAAATCAATGTGTAAAAATCACAAGCGCTCCTTTCCACCAATAATAGACAATCAGAGAGCCAAATCATGAATGAACTCCCATTCACAATTGCTACAAGAGAATAAAATATCTAGGAATATGGCTAACAAGGGATGTGAAGGATCTCTTCAAGGAAAACTACAAACCACTGCATAAGGAAATAAGAGAGGATGCAAATAATTGGAAAAACATTCCATGCTCATGGATAGGACGAATCAATATCATGAAAATGGCCATACTACCCAAAGTAATTTATGGATTCAATGTTATTCCCATCAAACTACCATCAACATTCTTCACAGAATTAGAAAAAAACTATTTTAAATTTCATATGGAATCAGAGAAGACCCCATATAGCCAAGACAATCCTAAGCAAAGAGAACAAAACTGGGGGCATCATGCTACCTGACTTCAAGCTATACTACAAGCCTACAGTAATCAAAACAGCATGGTACTGGTACCAAAACAGACAAATAGACCAATGGATCAGAACAGAGACCTCAGAAATAACACCACATATCTACAACCATCTGATCTTCAACAAACCTGCCAAAACAAGCAATGGGAAAAGGATGTCCCACTCAGTAAGTGGTGCTGGGAAAGCTGGCTAGCCATATGCAGAAAATCTTTGTTAGTTTTCTACCTTAATAATCAGTCTAATGATGTCAGTAGGATGTTGAACTCTCTCACTGTTATTGTGTGGTTGTCTAAGTCTTTTTGTAGGCCACAAATAACATATTTTTATGAATCTGTATGCTCTGATGTTGGGTGTGTATATATTTAAGATAGTTAAGTTTTTTGTTGGATTGTACCCTGTATCATTATGTAATGTTGCATTAGTCCATTTTCACACTACTATAAAGAACTACCTGAGAGACTGAATAATTTATGAAGAAAAGAGGCTTAATGGACTCACAGTTCAATTCAGTAGGCTTAGCAGGAAGCCTGACCGGGTGGTCTCAGGAACCTTACAATCATAGCAGAAGGCAAAGGGGAAGCAAGGACCTTCTTCACACGGTGACAGGAGAGAGAGAGAGAAAACAAAGGGGGAAGAAGTGACACATACAATTTTTTTTTTTTAGATGGAGTCCCGCTCTATTGCCCAGGCTAGAGTTAAGTGGCGTGATCTCAGCTCACTGCAGCCTCTGCCTGCCAATTTCAAGACATTCTCCTGCCTCAGTCTTCTGAGTAGCTGGGATTATAGGCACACACCACCAGGTCAGGCTAATTTTTGTATTTTTAGTAGAGCCTGAGTTTCACCATGTTGGCCAGGTTGATCTTGAACTCTGACCTCAGGTGATCCACCCACGTCGGCCTTCCAAAGTGCTAGAATTACAGGCATGAGCAACCGTGCCTGACCCATGACACGTGCTTTTAAATCATCTGATCTCATGAGAATCCCAAGATTCAATCACCTCCAAGCAGGCTCCTCCTCCAATTCAACATGAGATTTGTGCAGGGACACAAATTCAAACCATATTAAATGTCTTTCATTGTCCCTCTTAATTTGTATTTGTTTAAAGTCTGTTTTATCTGATATAAGAATAGTAACTCTTTTTCTCTTTTTGTTTCTGTTTGCATGGTAGATTGTTCTTCATTCCTTTACTTTGATTCTGTGAGTGCCATTAAACAGGTTGGATCTTGCCTTTTTATTTAGCTTTCCACTCCATGTCTTCTAAGTGGGAGTACTTAGCCCATTTACATTTAAGGTTAATATTGATATGTGTGATTTTGATCCTGTCATCATGTTTTTAGCTGGTTGTTATATAGACTTGATTGTATAGTTACTTTATAGTGCCTGTGGCCAATATGCTTAAGTGTGTTTATGTGGTAGCAGGTGTTATTCTTTTTATTCCATGTTTAGCACTCCTTCAAGAACCTCATGGAAGGCTGGTCTAATTGAAACAAATTCCCTCAATATTTGCTTGTCTGAGGATTTTATTTCTCCTTCACTTATGAAGCTTATTTTGGCAGGATATGAAATTCTTGGTTGGAATTGCTTTTCTTTAAAGATGCTGAAAATAGGCCCCCAGTACCTTCTGGCTTGTAAGATTTCTACTGCTAGCCTGATGAAGCTCCCTCTGTATGCAACTTGATTCCTCACTAGCTCCCTTTAAGATTTTTTTCTTTTTTGTTGACTTTGGTGAATCTGATGACTATGTGCCTTGGGGATGATTGTTTTATATAGTATCGTTCTGAGATTCTCTATTTCTTGGATTTGTATGCCAACCTGCCTAGCAAGGTTAAGAATTTTTTTTTATGGAATATATACTTAAATCTATTTTCCAATTTGCCTATTCTCTATTTTTTTCTCTCTAGAATGCCAGTGAGTCATAGATTTGATCTCTTTACATAATCCCATATTTGTCAGTGTGACTTAAAAAATTTTTGTTTATTAAAAAATTTATTTTAAATTTATTTTTGTCTGACTGAGTTGATTTAAAGAACTAGTCTTCAAGCTCTGAGACCCTTTCCTCAGTGTGGTCTATTCTGCTCTTAATATGTTCTATTGTGTTATGAAATACTTGTGGTAAAATTTTCAGCTCTAGAAATTTAGTGTGGTTATTTCTTCAAATGTCTATTTTGTCTTTCAGTTCTTGGATTGTTTTACCGGATTCCTTGGATTCCTTGGATTGGGTTTCAGCTCCCTCCTGAATCTTGATAAGCTTCCTTGCCATCCAGATTCTGAAATGTGTTTGTTATTGCAGTCATTTCAGAACGGTTAAGAACCATTGCTGGAGAGACAGTGGACTTATTTGAAGGTAAGGGGACCCTCTGGCTTTTTGAATTGCCAAAGTTCTTGTGCTGATCTTTCTCATCTGGGAGGGCTGGTGTTCCTTTAACTACGATGAAAGTTGAGGATAGTCACTTCGCTTCATTTCTGAATGCTTTCGGAGAACAAGGGCTTTGAATAGGATCTTTACGTAGGGATAAATTATTTTGCTTTTGCTTGGTTTCACGGGTATATATATTAGCAGGATAATTTTTGATGTAGTTTGGGCTTCAATCCAGTAGGTGGCACTTGAGAGTAATGGCCAATGACTAAGGCAATAACCAGCCACGTGGTACTTTCTCACATTCGTGGGCATGCTCAGCAGTGGGGGTAGGAGTAGGTTAGGAGAGATGGCCTCCTCCCCAGGTACACTCCTGGGCCTTGGGGAAGCCCCTTTCAGTCATCGGTGCCACAGCTACATTTCTTTTGTTAGGTGTTCCAGGCCATGGGACTCCCTCAGGAGGAGGCTGTGGTAGGGAGATATCCCATACCCCTTCTGGCCCAGGAACCTGTGCATCTCACCTCTCTCAGTGCTCTGAGGGTGGAGGCTCTTCCCCCACTTGACTGCTGGCCACCAATCTTGGTTTGGTACTTCTGAGCTGTATGCTGTAGCCCTGTGGGGCACCAGGACATTCCTCAGCATAGGGTCAGCTTCCAGCTATGCTGGGGGAACCAGTGTGATTCCAGATCACTGGGAAAGTACTCAGATGGAGCAACACAGTCAGACTGGGCTGCAGAAGCTACATTGTGCAGCTGTTCCTGCAGGGCAGCTAGGCCTGTGCTCTTGAGGGGCTGGTAGGCAGGAAGGCTTGCAGAGCAGACGTACCCTAGTCCCACAGGGAAGCCAGCCCTGCTCTCCTGGTAGGGTGGTCCAGTGCCTCCTGGAGGGGGATGGGGAGTCCTAGGGGATGGGTGTGTGTGGCACAGAAAGTTCCCAGGCTCTGCACCACCTGAAGGCCTGTCTCTGCCTGCTTCCCACGGAGAGATTCCCTCCCAGTTCCCACATCCATGGGAGATGCAGGGTCCTCTGCAGCTAGGATTTCAGAGGTCCATGGTGAGAGTGAGCTGTCCCTCGTTTCCCTCACTCACTTTTTTTCCCAGGAACCATTTGTGGGGAGGTACTAGCCCTAGCATTTGGGTATTCCACACAGAGTTCTCAGCTTCTTCCCTCTACAGCCTCAGCTTCAGTATCATCCCTCTATCCACTCTTGGCTTTTTCTTTCTGAGGATCTGCCCAAATTATGGTGGTTTACTCAATAATTTGGTCTCTTTCAGTGAGAGTGGCACTTCCTGGTTGTGTCTAGTGAGCCACTATGTCCCTTTTTTGAAGATGAATTTTGGTGTTATTTCTCTCTTTATTATTTTGACTTATTTGCCTCACCATTTTTGTCATCACATACGTTATGAACATGTTTACTTTTACTTATTTACTAGTATAAATAAGTCAGTTCTTCCAGTTCAACTTTTTAATATCTCAATTAACTTTCACTTCTGTTTTTCAACAAATTACTTCCATTTTTTGTTATCTAAAGTGCCATATCAGTTTATATAGTATAATTTATTTGTATTAAGCAGAATTTCTGACTAACATTCAGTGTGACTTAATTAATTTTTTCAATTTAAATGACATCAGTTATATAAAAACACTCACAAAGATTTTCTTAAAAATCAAACTCTTTTTGAGGTGATGGCTACCCCATTTACCCTGCTGCGATTATTGTGTTTTGCATGTCTGTATCAGAATATCTCATGTATCCCAAAAATACATACATCTACTGTGTACCCACAAAAATTAAAAATAAAAAATAATTAAAAAATACTGTTTACCACACAGAAGTTTTGGCTATTTGTATAGCCAAATCTCTGGGTTAACCCTTTGGTGTATTTCCTTCCAATATAATCATCATTTTGAATGCAAACAAACACACAAAACCACACATTAACTCTTCTAACATTAGAAAAAATCCTTCATATATGTTACAAGTTTAAAATATTTATACTTTTGATATTCGAAGTCATTTTGAAGGAGCTGCTTCTTTTTCAGTTTATAAAGCTCATTGAAAATACAAGAAAAGGAACCATAGAAGCTTATTTAAACATATGTCTTTTGGATGAATTATGTACTTGTTGCCTAGAAAACTATTGATGTAGTCAAACATCTGCTGGTTCCTTTTAATTATTCATTTGCATAACTTTTCATTATTTTTCTTTGCCAAATATCTAGAGGATATGTATGTGCTAAGAGACTATGCTATAATTTATTACAGATAATTCGTTTTTAGGCTATCCTACATATGTACGATACAAGACATTTATTCATTAGCTCAGCAAGTGTGATCCTTATGGTTTGCATCATTATGATATTGTACAATTATTTTGTCATGTATACTGCATATATTTTCAAATGAATCTTAAAAATAGTCATCTTAAACTCAGGATGCTGGAAATTGCTATCTAAATTTTTGCTGATTTTTAATTGTAACAGGGACAATAATAATTAAGCAGGATATAATACTGGCCATGAAATAAACTATATTTGTTTTGGCAATAGCACACTTCACTAAGAGAGATTCCATAAAGATCTCTCCTGTTAAGTATTTTGTTTTCAAATTCATCATATTTCACAGGCAAGTCAACTGCAAAATTTGTAAAAGATTCGTACCTAGTGCATTTCATATTTCACTTGGAGTATTGTACAATACCAGAGGGAAAATGACATTTTCTGGGGCTCTGTCCACTGTATTATGTATGCAAGTGTAGGATAATGTATTTTTTTTTAATTTGTCCAGAGCAGGGTGAGATCTTGGAGTATGCCATAATCATGTCCTGATGTCATCAAAACTTCTGCTGGATGGCTTGGCATCCCATGAGTTTGCCAGAAGCACTGAGGTTCCTCAAAAAATTAAAAATAGAACCACAGTATGATTTAGCAATCCCATTTCTGTGTATATATCCAAAAGAATTGGAATCAGGATATTGTAGATATATTATCACTCCTATGTTCTTTGTATCACAGTGCCCAAGATGTGGAAAAAACATAAATGCCCCTTAATGAATGAATAAATAAAGAAAATGTGGTATATACATACAATGGAATATTGTTCAGCCTTAAAAAATAGGGGAATTCTGTAATATGTGACAACATGGATGAACCTTGAGGTCATTATCTTAAAGATGTATTTTGATAAAGAAGAGTTAATTTTAATGAGTCCAATGTATCAATATTTTTCTTTATGAGTAGGATGCATGAAAAATGTTATTGAAGGTAGATTTTGTAATATGATAGATGAGGCTTTGAAACATCATGCTAAGGATTTAACATGGTGTTGCTGTAAGCAATAGCCATCTTTTGAAGAGTTTCCCCCCACTCGAGTAACTTGATCAGTAGCATTTAAAATATCATACTAGTGGTGATATATACAATGGATTGTAAGACTGAAGAGGAAACTGTAGTCTTGGAAAACAGTTAGAAGGTCTAAAGTAGTCAGAGCAATAGGATCCTGAACTATGTTGATTGCAACAGAAATAGGAGTGTAGAATGTATTTCAGAGGCGTGACGGTAACTAATGATACCAGTTGTATAGGCCAGAATGTGTAGTTATCCTTTATACTTCCATTTCTCTCACCTGTTACATTCAATTAGTCATTATATCCTATAAATTCTACATGCTAGATAGCTCTTGAATCCATCCACTTACCCCTACCTCTACTTTAGTCTAAACTCTCTTTGTCCTTGTCCAGATTTATTGTAACAGCACTTTTGCTAGTTCTTTATCTCTGCTCCCTTCAAATCATCCTCAACACTAACAACTGAGATTGTCTTTCTGAAATATAATTGAACTATCCCATTTATTTGCTTAAATTTCTTCAGCAGTTGTTCAGCATTTAAAATCGATGCTCATACTTTGTACATACTCATAACACTCTTCAGATTTGCTCCAGGCTGTCTCTTATGCTCATGGTCCAGCCCTAGTTAAACCAGGGACTTGATGTTCCCCAAATATATTATGCATGTACACTTTTTAATAGCTGACCAAGGCTTGCTCACCTTAAAGTCTTAATTCAAATCTCTGAAGCATTCCCAGAACACCTGAAAACATCAACATTTCTTCTCTTTGCATTTTCTATATTGGCCAATGAAAGTGCTTATATTATTCTATCTTGGCAGTTTACATTAACTAGAGTTTGGTGGTGCAGTTTATAAAAATATGATAACAGAGTGATCTTCTTTGTGTTCAGTTGCATTTAGTTTACGGTTCTGGATGGACAGCTAGTCAGAGATATGTAGCAGGCAATGGGAAAGAAAATGTATAGGTGAGGTGCTGAGTTTAAGGATTAGATTATTGTCTTTGGAGATCTTTAGTCTCTAGGAATTTGTGAACTTCTCAGAAGAAGAATATAAAAGACAAGAGCCTGGAAGGCATATTTGCTTGTTTCTCTGAATAGAAATTGTGTACATATTTTTTATCTGCAATAATCTTCAGAATCTTAAATATCTTTAAATAGTTTATTTTTTTCTGATGATAATAGCACGTAAGCTTCCCGTAGAGCATTGGAAAATACAGAAAATAAAAGAAAATAAACTGTATTCCCAACATTCAGACATAGCTACTCTTAACATATTTCTTTTCAGTCCCTTTACCTAAGCAACTAGAGTTTTGTTACAAAGTTAAGATTATCTTGTTCTAAAAGTCTTGTATCTTAATTTTTGTCTTGAACAGAGGTACAGAGAGTTATTTTATGTCTCAGTATATGACATACTATGAACATTGGCCTGCGCAAGGTTCTTTTTTTGTTTTTACTGTGTCATCTATGTATCTATCTATCTATCTATCTATCTCCGTCCATCTATACATACACACATCTACCCAATCTGTGACCTTTTTCATTATTGCCTCTCATTCCCTTACTAGCACAAGCAATCATTGTAATATATTTGACATATACTATTTTGTGTTTTTTGAAAATGTGTATTTTTGTGTGTATTTGCATTTGACTTTTATTCTGAAATAATTGTAGATGTATAGTGAGTTGTAAGATATGTACATGGAAGTCCCAAGAACCTTTTAACCAACCTCCAACTATGCCATGGTACATCATAGCCATAGTACTCTATAACCGCAGTACACTAAACCAGGAAATTGACAATGGTAAAATCTATAAAACGTATTCTTTTTTTTTTTTTTTTTTAATTGAGGCAGAGTCTCGCTGTGTCATCCAGATTGGTGTGTAGTGGCATGATCTTGGCTCACTTCAGCCTCTGCCTCCTGGGTTCAAGCGATTCTCCTGCCTCAGCCTCCCAAGTATCTGGGACTCCAGGCATGCACCACCAAACCTGGCTAATTTTTTTGTATTTTTAGTGGAGATGGGGTTTCACCATGTGGGCCAGGCTGGTTTTGAACTCTTGACCTCAGGTAATCCACCCACTTTGACCTCCCAAAGTGTTGGAATTACAGGCGTGAGCCACTGTGCCTGGCCTTGTCTGTGGAATATTCATACCCAACAATGAGATTACTGGGTCATAGAGATGTGTATACCCAATTTAAGTAAACACTGACAGTTCGTACACACTGTTCTACCCTCCTGTCAGCAGCACACAAGCGTTCCCATGTCTCTGAAATCACGAGCTATGATGATGTTTTCTGATGTTTCAAATACAATAGGTGTAATGTGATATCTCATCATTTTTGAGTTTCTGTAACTTCTTTTTTTATTATTATTATACTTTGAGTTCTAGGGTACATGTGCACAACGTGCAGGTTTGCTACATATGTATACATGTGCCATGTTGGTGTACTGCACCCATTACCTCGTCATTTACATTAGGTATATCTCCTAATGCTATCCCTCCCTCCTCCCCCCTCCCCACAATAGGCCCCAGTGTGTGATGTTCCCCTTCCTGTGTCCAAGTGATCTCATTGTTCAATTCCCACCTATGAGTGAGAACATGCAGTGTTTGGTTTTTTTGTCCTTGTGATAGTTTGCTGAGAATGATGGTTTCCAGCTGCATCCATGTCCCTATAAAGGACATTAGCTCATCCTTTTTATGGCTGCATAGTATTCCATGGCGTATATGTGCCACATTTTCTTAATCCAGTCTACCACTGATGGACATTCGGGTTGGTTCCAAGTCTTTGCTATTGTGAATAGTGCCACAATAAACTTCTTAATGACTCTATTCCTAATGTGATTGTCTTTTGTTTATCTCTTCCGAGGATCTTATTTTGCCCATTTAAAAAAAAAATATGGTCTGTCTTTGTTGTTATTGTTTGATTTGTAAGCCTTCCTGATATACTTCAGATATTAATCACTTGGTAATTTTAGAAATTTTAAATAATTTCTCCAGCCTTCATCAGTTTGTCAACGTTTTCCATGGTGTTCCTCATGTAATGGAAATCCTTAATATTGATATAATGAAAGTAATCAAAGTGTGGCTTTCTGCTTTGCACTTGGAGTTTTATTTAAGGAGGACGTCTCCACTACTAGTTCAAAATATGTAGTACCATATCTTACTCTATTTCCTTAATCAGTGACAATTCTATCCTTCCATTTTCTTAGGCCAAAAATCCAGATCATCCTGGACTCACCCCTTTTTCACACCCCTGGCTCAATGTATCAGGAAATCTGATGGTTTTGGTTTCAAAATGTATCTATAGTCTAACCACCTTGTTCCATCTCTACTGCTACCCCCTAATCCACCATCCCATCATCTCTCATTTGGATTATTGCAATTACCCTTTCCCCCTTGCTGTCTTTTGCAACTCAGTAGCCAGGGTTTCTTTAAAAGTGTAGATCAAATGATGCCATTCCTCTGCTTAAAACTTCCAGTGAATTCCCACGTCAAGCCCCAAACTTGCTCAGCTCTAGCCACACTGGCGTCCTTCCTGTTCCTAGAACATGACAGGCACAGCTTCCCTTAGAGCCTTTGCCCTCTTCCAGTAATACTCTTCCTCCAAATATCTGCATGGCCAACTCCCTCACTGTTTTCAAGCCTCTGTTCTACCATCACTTCCTCATTAAATTGTGCCGTGAGTACCCCTTTTAGAATTGTGACTCCATACCTTTGCACTTCCTACCCCACCCTTATTCCCCTTTTTTCCCTTATTTTATTATTTGTTATGTTGATTGTCATTGTCTGTCTCCTCTGCTAGAATGTAAACTCCTCAAAGGGAGGGAGCTTGGTCTATTTTGCAAACTGAAGTATGCTTAGTACCCAGAGCAGTGCTTAGCATAGAGTATGTGCTCAATAAATACATGCTGAATTAATGTATAAATAAGTTGATTTTATGATATAATGTTTTATATTTAGATCTGTAATCCAATGGAGTTAGTTTGACCTTTCTTCCTATAGTGAGCCAGTTTTCCCAACACCCTTTACCAAAGTATACTTTCTCCAATGATTTGTGGCACCACTTTCACTTTTTTTTTTTTTTATTACGCTTTAAGTTCTAGGGTACATGTGCATACCGTGCAGGTTTGTCACATATGTATACTTGTGCCATGTTGTTGTGCTGCACCCATCAACTCGTCAGCACCCATCAACTCGTCATTTACATCAGGTATAACTCCCAATGCAATCCCTCCCCCCTCCCCCCTCCCCATGATAGGCCCCGGTGTGTGATGTTCCCCTTCCCGAGTCCAAGTGATCTCATTGTTCAATTCCCACCTATGAGTGAGAACATGCGGTGTTTGGTTTTCAGTTCTTGTGATAGTTTGCTAAGAATGATGGTTTCCAGCTGCATCCATGTCCCTACAAAGGACACAAACTCATCCTTTTTTATGGCTGCATAGTATTCCATGGTGTATATGTGCCACATTTTCTTAATCCAGTCTGTCACTGATGGACATTTGGGTTGATTCCAAGTCTTTGCTATTGTGAATAGTGCTGCAATAAACATACGTGTGCATGTGTCTTTATAGCAGCATGATTTATAATCCTTTGGGTATACACCCAGTAATGGGATGGCTGGGTCATATGGTACATCTAGTTCTAGATCCTTGAGGAATCGCCATACTGTTTTCCATAATGGTTGAACTAGTTTACAATTCCACCAACAGTGTAAAAGTGTTCCTATTTCTCCACATCCTCTCCAGCACCTGTTGTTTCCTGACTTTTTCATGATCGCCATTCTAACTGGTGTGAGATGGTATCTCATTGTGGTTTTGATTTGCATTTCTCTGATGGCCAGTGATGATGAGCATTTTTTCATGTGTCTGTTGGCTGTATGCATGTCTTCTTTTGAGAAATGTCTGTTCATATCCTTTGCCCACTTTTTGATGGGGTTGTTTGTTTTTTTCTTGTAAATTTGATTGAGTTCTTTGTAGGTTCTGGATATTAGCCTTTTGTCAGATGAGTAGATTGCAAAAATTTTCTCCCATTCTGTAGATTTCCTGTTCACTCTGATGGTAGTTTCTTTTGCTGTGCAGAAGCTCTTTAGTTTAATGAGATCCCATTTGTCAATTTTGGCTTTTGCTGCCATTGCTTTTGGTGTTTTAAACATGAAGTCTTTGCCCATGCCTATGTCCTGAATGGTCCTACCTAGGTTTTCCTCTAGGGTTTTTATGGTATTAGGTCTAACATTTAAGTGTCTAATCCATCTTGAATTAATTTTCGTATAAGGAGTAAGGAAAGAATTTACCAGAGGTACAAGGAGGAGCTGGTACCATTCCTTCTGAAACTATTCCAATCAATAGAAAAAGAGGGAATCCTCCCTAACTCATTTTATGAGGCCAACATCATCCTGATACCAAAGCCTGGCAGAGACACAACAAAAAAAGAGAATTTTAGACCAATATCCCTGATGAACATCGATGCAAAAATCCTCAATAAAATATTGGCAAACCGGATTCAGCAGCACATCAAAAAGCTTATCCACCAAGTGGGCTTCATCCCTGGGATGCAAGGCTGGTTCAACATTCGCAAATCAATAAACATAATCCAGCATATAAACAGAACCAAAGACAAGAACCACATGATTATCTCAATAGATGCAGAAAAGGCTTTTGACAAAATTCAACAGCCCTTCATGCTAAAAACGCTCAATAAATTCGGTATTGATGGAACGTACCTCAAAATAATAAGAGCTATTTATGACAAACCCACAGCCAATATCATACTGAATGGGCAAAAACTGGAAAAATTCCCTTTGAAAACTGGCACAAGACAGGGATGCCCTCTCTCACCACTCCTATTCAACATAGTGTTGGAAGTTCTGGCTAGGGCAATTAGGCAAGAGAAAGAAATCAGGGGTATTCAGTTAGGAAAAGAAGAAGTCAAATTGTCCCTGTTTGCAGATGACATGATTGTATATTTAGAAAACCCCATTGTCTCAGCCCAAAATCTCCTTAAGCTGATAAGCAACTTCAGCAAAGTCTCAGGATACAAAATTAATGTGCAAAAATCACAAGCATTCTTATACACCAATAACAGACAAACACAGAGCCAAATCATGAATGAACTTCCATTCACAATTGCTTCAAAGAGAATCAAATACCTAGGAATCCAACTTACAAGGGATGTAAAGGACCTCTTCAAGGAGAACTACAAACCACTGCTCAGTGAAATAAAAGAGGACACAAACAAATGGAAGAACATACCATGCTCATGGATAGGAAGAATCAATATCGTGAAAATGGCCATACTGCCCAAGGTAATTTATAGATTCAATGCCATCCCCATCAAGCTACCAATGAGTTTCTTCACAGAACTGGAAAAAACTGCTTTAAAGTTCATATGGAACCAAAAAAGAGCCCGCATCTCCAAGACAATCCTAAGTCAAAAGAACAAAGCTGGAGGCATCACGCTACCTGACTTCAAACTATACTACAAGGCTACAGTAACCAAAACAGCATGGTACTGGTACCAAAACAGAGATATAGACCAATGGAACAGAACAGAGTCCTCAGATATAATACCACACATCTACAGCCATCTGATCTTTGACAAACCTGAGAGAAACAAGAAATGGGGAAAGGATTCCCTATTTAATAAATGGTGCTGGGAAAATTGGCTAGCCATAAGTAGAAAGCTGAAACTGGATCCTTTCCTTACTCCTTACACTTTCACTTTTACACTCCCATTTATACATAAGTTTACTTCTGACTCCTTAATTCTACTCCACTGGATTTTGTGCTTATATTATTACATCATTTTAATTATGGCTTTGTGGTATGTTTTTATTTTGGTAAGGCAACTTGTCTTTGTGTGTGTGTGTGTGTGTGTGTATGTGTGTGTGTGTTTTCAAAATTGGTTTAGATATTCATGGACTTTTCCCTTCCATGTAAATTTAAGAATAAATTTAATTCTTTAAAAAAGTGATTTGAGCTATATTTATAGATGAATTTGTAGATGCATTCGTGAGGAGGAGAAAGAACATTTCTATAATATTAAATAACTTCATCTAGGAGCACAGAATGCTTTCTCCATTGTATCAGATCTTCCTTTATGTCCTTTAATGTTGTTTAATATTTTCTTCATACAGGTATCATGAATTCTTTGTTGATTCCTAGATACTTTAAAGATTTTAAAATGCTACTATCATGGTCTTTTACAAATATTTAAAAGTAATTACTTGCAATGTAGAGAAATTGTGATCATTACTGAGGGTTGTAAGTTGATCTTAGATCCAACAATGTTGTTCAGCTGACTTAGTAGTTCCAATAGTTTACTATGCAAGTATTCTGTATAGATAATCACATCATTAGAAAATAATGACAATGCCATCTCTTCCTTTCCAATGCTTACACCTCTTATCTCCTTGATTTTACATATAGCAATGACAGTGGGCATAGTATTCACAATCTTAAGCATCTAAAGTTTCTTCATTATAGATAATGTTTGCTTTATGTAATGTTTACCAAGTTAAGGAAGTTCTCCTTCATTGCTAGTTTTGCAACATGAAAGAAAAACACAAAACCATAAGAGACATTGAAATGTATCAGCTTGCCAGCCATCCAAATCCTAACACTCACTACTTTGTTCAGGATAGATGGTGGCAGGTAGGAGGAGGACGCTTGTCAAGGACTGGAGCTCCCAGAGCTGTCTTGATCTTTTCACTGAACATTATGTCATTAGTTTCCCCAAGATCTTGTAATAGTCTGTAAAAGTATGATTTTTAGCACTTAATTATGCAAAGTATCAAACAAAAGCCAGAATATATACCCATATCCTGTATTTTATAATTCTAAACATTTTTCTGTATTAAGCATGTTAATGACTTTAATATAATTTAGAGAATTTTTATAAATGTGCCTCAAAATCTTACCTTTGTAATATTAAAAAAGCACAAATAATGGGATCACAATTATTATAATAATAATGGTGTCTCAAAATTCAGAATTATATGTGTGTTTTAGGACTAAAAACTAGTGTATACCTAATTTTTAAGGTATACTTAGGAGGAAAGTGAGAACTGGACCTTCAGAAAGCTTTATCCTGAAAAATAATTGCTGTCAATTTTTGACAATTCAATTTAGTGAAAAACATTCCTCCATGAAGGTCATTTATCTACACGAAATTTTCAAATTCCATTTAAACATACAGTATTTCAGGAAGCTTTGGTAACTGTGTCAAGCTAGATCTAGGCAGACAGGTTATTTTTTTTAAAAGCTTTTATGGTCAAAATAATAAATGTTCTGAAAAATAAATTTATTTTTGAAAATTTTAAAGTGGACAAATCCATGAATTTTCTGAATTTTCATAGGCTTCATGTTTCAGCTCTACGGGTAAAAAATGAAAGCCATAAAGACTATAACGAAGAAAGGTCACGGGCAGGTTCACTTGAAGATTTCAGGCACAATAAAACTGCAAATTCTGCCATTTTCATGCTGTTTTGCAATTTTCTGGTTTGAGTATTGAGTGCCTGTGAACCATCCACAGGATAACCTTTTGACTCCACCTGTGCACATGAAATATTTATGCAAATGTCACTTCTCCATAGGACAAGTCTATGTGTGTGTGTCTGTGTGTGCTTTCTGTGAAAGATTATCTTCAAAAGTACCTTTAAGAGTATTTCCTTATTTAAGAAAGACAACTTTACAATTATAAGATGGATCTTCTTATAACCAATGCCCATTCCTTTTCTAGAACAGTAGAAGACGAAAGATATGAGAAAGTCACATTGCTTAGACTAATTCAAACTGTGTCCCCCTTAAATTAGTCTGACCATTATATCTTGTCTTCAAACACTCTTCTGTGGGGAAAGAACATGGTGGTTGGGAGTGGGGAGAGTTTGGAAATTAGAAAAGTATTTTAAGATAAAAAGATGTGAAAAATAGAAAATAAGACCAACTCCCTTTTGTCAGTAGGAACCAGAATGAAGCCACAGATAAAGAACAAAAGGTTTGCTTCCTTTGCAAGCATTGTTGATCAGGAGACAGAATTTCCCCATACATCTCTAGGAAGTATATTAGGTATGCGTACATTTAACATACATTTCAATGTCTTTCCTTCCTTCCCCACCCAAAATGCAGAGCCATACTTTCAGCCCAGGCCACCTCCCAGGCCCTCAACTTCTCCTTTCTCCCCCCACCTCTAGGGGATAGTGGAGAGTATAGTAATGCAGTGTAGATGCAATGGAAAGGCCATTGCTCTCTGAGCCCCAATACTTGGAGCCCGACACCAGCTCAGCTCTGAGCTCATTCCAGTATAAAGTTGAAGTCCCTTCACTTCTCTGAGTCCCGTTTTTATAACTTGTCAAGTAAGAACTAGTGTCCATGGTCCCTTTTAGTTCAGGGGCTCCCCACTCTTCAATTCAACCTGACCACTGGTAGGATTTGGCGCTGATTCTTTCACCTGTACAACATCCCTCCACACATGCTGTCAGGCCTTGTAGTCACTGGCAACTCCTTCCTGAGCATATCATCCTTGCATGAATTCCAGTTGGCAGCAGAGGTGAAAGATACACCCTGAAATGAGAATCACTGGGAGGGATTTTTAAAAGTTCCCCAAGAATTCTCAGAGGCAGGGGAAGACACATGACCAGGCTTCAACCCTTCTATTTTCTCTACTAACTGGGTGACGTAGGGAACACATTCGATCTCTTTGAGTCTTCATTTTCCCAACTGTAAAATGGAATAATCACCTTTCTCTTCCTCACAAATACATTATGAGGCATAATTAATGCTTGTAAGCTTTGAGGTTTTGACTAGAGACATTATAGAAGTGTAACCTATTATTATAACTAATTACAGAGCACTTGTGTGTAAAAGACACTCAAAATGACGATAACTTTACCTAAAAACAGAGAAAGAGGAGTGTAGAGATGGGTAGAACAAAGATGAATAACAAAGGAGAAATAAAAGGAAAAAGAAAATGCAATTGCAGCAGAATGGAGTAAGACAAAAGGAAAACAAGTTTTAAAAGGCAAGTATAAGAAAAGAAAATAGATAGGCATATTGGAGAATAACTAAAAAGAAAAGTTATCCAGAATTTATGAGGAATTTATAATAGTTACAATAGCTGTTATAAACAAGAATACAAATAATGGTGGAAATGAGCTATTTGCAGCTGTACCACGGCTATCAGCATGTGTGGTAAGCAGAATTCTAAGATGGCCACATGATGTATACCTTCTAGTGATGTTCCTTTGATTATGTTATTTTACATGGCAAAGGGATTTTGGAGATGTAATTAAGGTTATTGATTAGTTCATGTTAAAATAAAGATATTATCTGAGTAGGCCTTACCTAATCACATGAATTCTTTAAAAACAAAGGGTTTTCTTGGTTGGTTTTTAAAAAGGGAGTCCTAAAAATGCTCTCTAGCTGGCCTGGAAGAAAGCAAACTTCATATTGTGACCTGCCTGTGGGGCCACATGGAAAAGGCCTGAGAATGGCCTCTAGGAGGTGGCCAGTGGCTATCAAGGAAAGGGAGACTTCAGTCGTAGGACTGCAAGGGACCGAATTCGGACAACAATAAATAGGAGGTTTGAAGCAGATTTTCCCCAGAACTGCCAAACTCAGCCAGCTGACAACTTAATTTCAGCCTTATGATATCCTAACTGGAAACCTGTCATGCCACACAGGACTCCAACTTACAGGACTATGACCCAATAAATGGGTGTGGTTTTAAGCTACTAAACTTGCGGTAATTCATTACTCAGCAATGAAAAGCCAATACAGCATACATGGTAATACAAAATAGAAATAACTACTTTCTAATATTGCTCAATCTGTGGATACTGTGTCACTGATTAGCTTCTGGACCTATAGCTACATTAATATTTAGGAATTGCAGTCGTAAAATTGTGGGCTTCTTTTTTCTTTTTTTTTTGAGACGGAGTCTCGCTCTGTCGCCCAGGCTGGAGTGCAGTGGCGCGATCTCGGCTCACTGCAAGCTCCGCCTCCCGGGTTCACACCATTCTCCTGCCTCAGCCTCCCGAGTAGCTGGGACTACAGGCGCCCACAACCGCGCCCGGCTAATTTTTTGTATTTTTAGTAGAGACGGGGTTTCACCGTGGTCTCAATCTCCTGACCTTGTGATCCGCCCGCCTCGGCCTCCCAAAGTGCTGGGATTACAGGCGTGAGCCACCGCGCCCGGCCTAATTGTGGGCTTCTTAACAGTGATCATGATAGCCAAGGAGAACAAGGAAAAATGAAATCATAGCAAAAACCCAACTGTGATCTTACTTAGAGAAGCTTTAAATGTATACACTAAGAATAGTAGTGCTGTACAAATATAGGTAACATCTTTAGGTGTGTGTTTGCAAATTAAGTCATGTTTTGGGGAAGTGTCTTTTTTGAGACAGGGTCTCACTCTGTCAGCCAGGCTGGAGCAGAGTGGTGCAAACACCACTCACTGCAGCCTCAGCCTCTCCAGGTTCAAGCGATCCTCCCAACACAGCCTCCAGGGAAGCTGGGACTACAGGCCTGTGCCACCACACTTGGCTAAGTTTTTGTATTTTTAGTAGAGACAGGGTTTTGCCATTTTGAGCAGGCTGGTCTTGAACTCCTGACCTCAAGTGACCCACCTACCTTTGGCCTCCCAAAGTCTGGGACTACATGCCTGAGCCATCATGCCTAGCCTTCGGGGAGTACTAAAAAGGGCTTTCCAAGTCAACTGTTTGAAAGGAAGGAGATATGTTTGAGTATTATATGAGCTTCACCTACTTATTTTGTGAATCTCAATTTTCTTAATTAGGTTTCTCTCCAGCAAACTCCTTTTGTGGTCAAAACTTTTTTTGACAAGTAGTAAAATGGACTTATTTAAATTATATTTTCTCTTACATTTTATTCTATTTTCTAACAGAGCAGTGCCAAACAATGATGGGGCCAAGGGAAAAGAAATTAAAGACAGTTATGGAAAGGCAGAAAAACATAACTAATTACGGTGTTTCCTTCCCTGAAGCACCTTTGAGACAGGGAAGTCTCTAGCACTGATCTTTCCTGTTTTGCTGTCTCATCTTGTTCTAAATATCAAGGTTCTCATCAAGGACAGTTATAAGAAGTTAGTAGTAAAGTCTTGCCTTTCCTTCTACGAACAACTAACAACTCCCCTTGATGTCCCTTCTAATCTGAATAATGCCACCATCCATTCAGCATCCAAGACCTCAAAGTTCTGAGTCATCCTCCATCCCTCCTCTCCTTAATCCCTCAGATCCTACAATCAGTTGCCAAAGGCCTACAAAATTCATTTATTTTCCTTAGCCCCACTGCTGTTAATTCAAGTCCTTGCTAGTTACTAGCTACAGCCTCAATTTTGTCATCTGCAAAATGAGGGTAATACTATGTCTCACAAAACCATAGTGAGAATTAAGTATGATGATATATGTTCATTTCTGGGCAGAAGGCCTGGCACATAAATGGTGAATAAATTATACATTTTATTATTATTTTTCCTCTTCTCCCTTTCCCTCCTCTTCTTTCCGTGTCTTCCGCATCTTATTTGTGGTCATCTTAGTATCGTGCCTGGCAATTTCAGTCTCCTTGCTTTTGTTTGTGATGTTCTCTCCACTGGAATGCCCAAAACTCCATTTCTGCTTATTTAACCACATACTGTCCATTGTGGTGTCTCCCCTAAATCCCTTCTACTGCAAAGGAGAGGCAGTCTAGTCCAATTTTGGTAACTGCCTTTCCTTTGCAGATTGGTTAAAGAAACTATATGGTCCCACCCAGGTCAATAAGTGCAAAGGAAACCTGCTGCTAAGGACTTTATCTTTCCAATGAAAGTGACTCTTCCTTTTCTTTATTTGGACTTGGCTATATTTGGATGTGATACCTGAACTACTACTACCAAACTAAAGAGGAAAGTGTCACCAAGAATGAGGGAGAAAATAGAGACTACCTGATTCATGAAGTGAATTCTGCTGAGCCAAGAGTCTTCTCTGTCTCTGGTCTTCTTGTCATGTGAAATACGATTTTTTCTTTATTGAAGCCTATTTGAGTTGCAACTTTCTTCTTGCAATCCAAAGGATGTGAAAATATTCACTGTTTTTCAAGGCTAAGTGCAGATGCCACTTTCTTGATGAAACTGTTTCTCCCGCAGACGTAAGCATGTTCTTTCTCCTCTGTACTTCATTGCGTGTTGTCAAGTCTCTCCCTTGTACCTATTACAGGCTGCCATGGAGGGAGCCATGCCTACTGGAGTCTTTGTCTCACTGGAGAAGTGTTTCACTGAAGGCCATGACTGCATCTTAATGCCCCATGCATCTGCACAAGACATGCCATAATGCCTTGCGTATGCTGTAGTGTCTTACTCAATACACCTGCTGATGTAGGTCATTTGTTATTTGTTGGGCCTTTGTATGTTGATTTTTTATAGTTTGGATATAATTCAGCAATTGTTTAAAAAGGACAATGGTCTTGATATACAGATGTATGAGCATCTTAAATGAGCAATTGAAAACAATCAGTTCTTTAGAGGGAAGCCCTAAATGTACTATAACTAGTGGTTCTCTGGTAGAAGAGAACTTAAGAGGTTAAGGGTATAAGGGAGGGAGAGGGATGAAACCTAGGTGCTCTGCTTAATGCAATCTATTAGCAACGTCAATGGACATCAGTGCAGAGGCCTATGGAGGAAGCACTAATGTTTTCCAGATGTACTGATGACCTCATTTGTGATAAACCTTTTGCTTTTCTTAATATATTTGTAGGGCAAAAGGATAGAAATTACACAGTAGTATTTTTCCAAAACTGAAAGAGTCAATAAACTTTATTTTTTCTTCAACATGAGCCATCTCCTTATCATTTTATTATCAGACCCTAAACACTGATCACTGGAAGACACTCACATGCAAGATCACAAAATATTTAAATACACTGATTTTAGTGCCATTTATCATTAATTCCTTCCTTCAAGACTCCAATAATTTTTTAAACCTTTAATGTTATTTCTAATCAAAAGCTACATTATGATCTTTATTGGGATGAGAAGTAAATCCCTCACTACTGTCAATAACTTGGGTTCTTGTGAAATTTTATAACATTTCTGTCTTCAAGGCTTAAAATAACATAGGTGGTAGATACTTATCATCTGCATTTTGTTTAAATGTGTCTGTATCTGAAACAGAGAAGATTTGACTCAGATTGCCTCTCAATGTCTCTTTTAGTCATCTGATTTTACAATTTTATGTATCTGTCATATTGCAGGGTTTCAAGAAGAGCCTTGAAGGAATTACAGTATTAGGAAACCTCTAAATAGAACATGTAGGAGGAAGTGATGAGAAGATCTGAGGTGGCTCTTGGGAAGCGGGTTTACTCATGTAGACTGTTTCTCTGATGTAAAGTTTGGCACATATAATTATGCTTTGAGGAGCCATGCAATGTCTTCCTATTCAGGACAGGCTGGGTAGTTTACAGTGCCTGGGCCCTAAGGGAGGGCCCATCAGGCTGGGAGAGAGAGAAGGGTGTGGGCCCAAGTTGGGGAGCAGGCACATTTAAAACTGGCATGACTGTTAGTTATGACTGCATGTCAGCGGCTGCTTTGCTTCCTACCAAACACTTCTTAGTGCCCCACTCTGGCAAGAAGCCCAGAGTGAGGCCTTTCATTCCTCAGTGTCTGCTGCTGGAGAGGTACTGCTGGTAATCTGTGATAAGTTAATGAACAAAGCAAAACAGTGAAGTTGAACACTGCTGAGTGTCAATTTTACTAGCTTCTTCTGTGGTCTTTAGGAAGATCTTGATCTTCATGGGTAATATATTAGTCTTCCCTGACTTAACACTTTAAAAATTACCTTGTTTTGACCAGGCACGGTGGCTCACACCTGTAATCCCAGCACTTTGAGAGGCTGAGGAGGGTGGATCACAAGGTCAGGAGATCGAGACCATCCTGGCCAACATGGTGAAACCTCGTCTCTATGAAAATACAAAAAATTAGCTGGGTGTGGTGGCATGTGCCTGCAGTCTCAGCCTCTTGGGAGGCTGAGGCAGGGGAATCGCTTGAACCTGGGAGGTGGAGGTTGCAGTGAGCCCCGAGACTGCACCACTGCACACACTCCAGCCTGGTGAAAGAGTGAGACTCCATCTCAAAACAACAACAACAACAACAAAAGCAAACCTTGTTTTATTTTGCTAATCAATTATTTTCATTACCTCAACAAATGTCTTTTTGAGCATCTACTCTGAGCCAGGCACTTTTGTCTGTGCTGTGGACACAATGAAACAGTGGATTAGGAAAACATGATCTTCACAATGTTGTAGTTTATGATCAAAAGTAAGGGGCAGAATATTGGGGAATTAATTATTGCTTGAGTAGCTTTTACATGTCAGGCCTCTTTGAACCTTTCATATCTCAGCTCCAATGCTGCCTTTCAGGAGACGCCTTCCTAGTTGATCTAAACTCAGGATTCTTTTTTCCTCACAAACCTGTCTCTATCCCATCATCCTCATCCACAATTCCCAAATCCAAATATCTCTGGAAAACTAAGTTTTCCCCTCATAATTTTGGTGCAAACCAATGAGCACCAAATGATATGATGCTATAATCTTTTTTTATTCGTGAATGTTATATATTAATATTTTACTGCAGACATATTAATGTGTTTGATTATGAGATGCTCTATCAGACCCTGTCGATTTAACAAATAGTATAAACTGCATTACTTTTATAAAATTAAAAAATTCTGAATTTTGAAACACTTCTAGTCCCAGTGGTTTTGGAGAAAGGATTGTGAACTTGTTCTACCTAAATTTCTCTTGCTTACTCCTTAGCTGACTTACTTGGTTTCTTGCTTCCCAACTAAGAATGATAGCATAGCCCTTGTCTCTCTTGCTCACTCTATCCAAAATCCAGAACAGTAATCTAGCACTTAAGAAATGCTTGTTAAGTGAATAAACAGATGCTTTCATACAAAAAGTACCTTATACTCTAGTGTAGATTTGGTTGGGGGAAGGGAAGAGGCAATGTCAGAGAAAGCTTCTTAGAAGAATTGATGTCAGGTCCAAAACTTAAATAATCACCTAAACAAAGTTAAAAATGCACAAGGGGAAGAGGAGCAGTATGTGCCAAAGATAGTGGCATGTTTAAGGAAGGAAAAGAAACTCAGTTGCTCAAGCAGAGAATTTAAGGGGTGGATATGGCAAGGGATGAAACTGCAGAGTGAATTAAGAGTTTTAAAATCACATTAAGGGATTTGGATTTTATCCCTTGGGCAAAGGGGAGTGATGATATTGTAATGATATCAAGTCATTTAATCCTGCCAACAACCTGTAAAGCATGTACTGTTATTCCATTTTACAGTTGAGAAATTTCAGTGTCGTGGCAGTTTCAGTGACTTGCCCACTACAGCACATTTCATTTGTTGTAGAGCTAAACACAGTCTGGTGGTGGGCTGTGGGGGCCTGGCCTGACTCTGGCTTCCATGCTTCATTTTAGATGAATGGTGAAAATTATTGATGGGAAGCAGAAAAATTGTGATGATTCGAAGTCACTCCCTGTTACCATGAAGCAACACCTCCTAAGTGTCTTGACTGGTGAAAAAACACTAAGCTGGTGATTTCAGCATCATTTGTTCTCTGAGTGTGCTAATTAGGTTTGATACAGTCTACCAACAGAGACTGTGCTTCTACCTTTACCAGCAGTCTTACTAATGTCCACAGATGCCTTAGTTGCAGAGGGGATGGCTGGGAGAGACAGTGTAGATGAACAGAGATCAAGTGTCATTGCATTAGAAAAAACAGCTCCAGAGGCCTAGACTGTTTGGTGTGAGCAGCACTGTTCACATGCATGGAGGATACACATCACTAGTCATGGTCCTCAGGCATCATGACAGGTGTGGGAACTTGTTGGTCACTCCTGGAGGTGGTAGGTAACAAGGAAGTGGATAAGGAGTGAAGACTGTTACGAGAGTTTAAAAGTTATATCCATACTGCTATGTTTCTTCATTTCTTGATCAGAATTCACTGGTTTTTACTCTATCTTATAAGATTTAAGGATCTATCCTGAACAAACACATGTTATTCTAAACCTACATTGCATGAGCTTGGAGATTCCTTATTCCAAAATACAAAATGGCTAAATTGTATATATTTCTCGTAGTTTATTATGTCTACTATGCTGGTGACTTAAATTTCTCAAATTGGCTTCTGTGAGTAGCAGCATGTTTCATAGACTGCCACCTTCAGCAAAGGCCTAGACTTGAACTTCATAAATGATTGGGTCAGTGGAATCAACTTCATCCAAAACAAAATAAAACATGACAAAACCACACACACACACACACACACACACACACACACACACACACACACACACGTTGTGGGAAGTCAGGGACCCTGAACAGAGGGACCTCTTGGAGCTGTGGCAGAGGAACATAAATTGTGAAGGTTTCAGGGACATTTATCAGTTCCCAAAATTAATACTTTTATAATTTCTTATGCCTGTCTTTGCTGCAATCTCTGAATATAAATTGTGAAGATTTCATGGACATTTATCAGTTCCCAAACAATAATCTTATAATTTCTTATGCCTGTCTTTAATCTCTTAATCCTGTTATCTTCATAAGCTGAGGATGTACATCACCTCAGAACCACTATTGTACAAATTGATTGCAAAACATGTGTGTTTGAACAATATGAAATCAGTATACCTTGAAAACGAACAGAATAACAGCGATTTTAGGGAGCAAGGGAAGACAACCATAAGGTCTGACTGCCTGTGGGGTCAGGCAGAATAGAGAAATATTTTTCTTCTTGCAGAGAGCCTATAAATGGACGTGCAAGTAGGAGAGATATTGGTAAATTCTTCTTCTAGCAAGGAATATTAAATATTAAGACCCTAGGAAAAGAATTGCATTCCTGGGGGGAGGTCTATAAATGGCTGCTCTGGGAGTGTCTGTCTTATGCAGTTTAGATAAGGATTGAAATATGCCCTGGTCTCCTGCAATACTCTCAGGTTTATTTGGGTTAGGAAAAAATCCCACCCTGGTGAATTTGAGGTCAGACCGGTTCTCTGCTCTTGAACCCTGTTTTTTGTTTAAGATGTTTATCAAGACAATGTGTGCACAGCCAAACATAGACCCTCATCAGTAATTCTAATTTTGCCCTTGCCTTGTGATCTTGCTTTGCCCTTTGTCTTGTGATCTTTATTGACCTCAGAAGCATGTGAACTTTGTTCTTTTTTGCCTTTTGAAGCAGGTGATCTTTGTGACCTACTCCCGGTTTGTACACCCCCTCCCCTTTTGAAATCCCTAATAAAAACTTACCGGTTTTGCGACTGAGGGGACATCATGTACCTACCAATATGTGATGTCATCCCCAGTGGCCCAGCTGTGAAATTCCTCTCTTTGTACTCTTTCTCTTTATTTATCAGACCAGCCGACACTTGGGGAAAATAGAAAGAACCTATGTTGAAATATTGGGGACTGGTTCCCCCGACATACACACATACACACACACACACACACACACACACATTGATAATGCCTCATCTCTGTAATGTGCCCTAAGGCACTTGAACACATGAATCTAAGAGTTGTTTGTCTCTCTTTGCTAACTCTAGAAGTCCTTCCTTGAGGAAAAAAAAAGGGGGGGATATATTGACTTCAGATAGAGGTCCTTATAAAGATTTAGAAAGGAGGTACTTGCCAATTTGGCACCAGCAGTGTGGTGTAACAGTAGTGGCATTGGTTTTAGAGTCAGAAGACTTAAACTTGATTGCTAACTCTGTCACTTTTTGGCTATTGGAAAGTTATCTAATCTTTCTGAGCCTGAGTTTTCTCACCTGCAAAATAAGATAATAATATCTATCTCATAGGGATGTTATGAAGATTAAATGAGATTATACATATGAAAGGTGATTGAAAGAACTGTGCAAATGTCTACTATTAATATTAATAATTGATACTGACAAGAAGAGAAAAATTAAAAATCTTTTAAATATAAATTCAGATTTATTTGGATGGTTTAAGAGTGGAAATTGATTAAGTGGGTTGTCTGAAATAATTTCTCTCTTATTTGTACAGCTTTATGAAAGTTGTGTCATAAGAAGTACAGTTGAATGAAAGGAATTTGAGCAAATGCTAAAGTGGAAGAAACGCTTAGAGCAATACTATGTTTAACATTTAGCATGCCAGGTAATGTATTTGTAACACTTTAGTGACTTTTTAAGGAAGTTTGGCAACTGTCATGCTGTTGGTCTGATGTAGTGGGAGAGGCTGTGACACTGATACATGGCAGGCCACAGGAGTCAACATATGACTCACGTGTATTCAGCATGAGGACTAGAAGCCTGTTGAATTATCCTGAGGCTTTGTTTTACTCTGTGAAAAAATATCAGTCCAGTTTTTTAAAAAACGTAGAGAGAGGTGCTAGCAAGAAAGATAATGTTTGTAGCTATGTTGTCTTAAATGTTGTTAGGTGGCTGGGGACGGTGGCTCATGCCTGTAATCCCAGCACTGTGGGAGGCCAAGGAGGGTAGATCACTTGAGATCAGGAGTTTGAGACTGGCCTGGTCAACATGGTGAAACCCTGTCTCTACTAAAAAATACAAAAATTTTGCAGCCATATAAAAGAATGAGATCATGTTCTTTGCAGGGACATGAGTGAAGTTGGAAGCCATCATCCTTAGGAACTAACACAGGAACAGAAAACCAAACACCACATGTTCTCATTCATAAGTGTGGGGTTGAGCAACGAGAACACATGGACACAGGGAGGGAAATAATACACATCGGGGCCCACTGGGGGTTGGGGGATAAGGGGAAGGAGAGCATTAGGACAAATACCTAATGCATGCAGGGCTTAAAACCTAGATGATGGGTTGATAGGTGAAGCAAACCACTATGGCATATGTTTACCTATGTAACAAACCTGCACATTCTGCGCATGTATCCTGGAATGTAAAATAAAAGAAAATAATATAAAATACAAAAATTAGCTGGGTGTGGTGGCGGGCGCCTGTAATCCCAGCTACTCTGGAGCCTGAGGCAGGAGAAACTCCTGAACCCAAGAGGGGAGGGGAGGCAAAGGTTGCAGTGAGCTGAGATCACGCCATTGCACTCCAGCCTGGGTGAGAGAGTGAGGCTGCATCTCAAAGCAAACAAACAAACAAAAAACTTTAGGGAAGTTTGGACAACTCAGATAATGTAAATTTGTCATTAAGGGTAAATCTTTTGCGGGGAAGCTACCAGCATAGATTTGGATTATATTCTCATTTCTGCTTTGATATTTTCTTGTGTGAGACATTAGCCAGTTTACTTAGTCTGAGCTTATTTACACATCTGTAAAATGGGTGTAGGATTAATACCTTCAATTTAATTATTGAATTGATTAATAAAACAGTACACACATAGCCCAATGCCTGAAGTAAGCACTCAATAAATCGTTATTATATCTGTAGATCATTTCAAAACTTTAAAAAACTGGTCTTTCAATCTATTTCTGCAACATTCTTTCCCCAAAGAAAAGAATTAACCAGCCAGTAGCAAAATCTAATGCCGTTATTTTGACTCCTTGTCTATTTCTTTCTTAATAAAAGAGCAGATCCAAGAAAAGAACTTAGATGTGCAATCTCTACATAACTAGGATACAACCTTGTGAAAGCCCAGGCATAGACAGGGAATGGGGCTTATGGGCTTCAGGTTTTGCTAGTGTTTGAACTCAAAATAAAATGAAATGGAAAAAAAAAAATAGCCTGACATTGCATGCCATCCAATAGCACTTGTAGTGTAGTGCTTTTTTGGAAAGAATTCCTAAGTGGAGAAAAGAAGTATTAAAACCATGGAGTTTTACCAAATCTATGAGAGTGTGGAGGAAATCCTTTATTTGTTGAAGAAATGACACTCTTACGTTTGCAAAAATGGACCAGGGACCAGAGGAAAAGAACACGAAGAAGAAAAAACAAATCCACAGGTAAGATCTACTGTAGTAATACACAGAACCTGATGTGAACCTCACACGAGAACCTCTTTCTCACCTGCAGCAAGAAGCAATTGCAACGACTGAAACTTTTTTGTCACAATCGACCTATTTACTGCTCTTAGAGACCAGCCAGAGACAACTGCTATGTTGACTGAGTGGGGAGACATCTCGGTGGGGCCTGTAAAGGGAAGAAATCCAAAAGGACTTTGGAGGGCGGTGGAGAGGTGTTGGCCTTAGGAGGACAGTAAAACACTTATGTTCAGAGGTAGCTCACTATAGTTCTAGGCTCTGTTCCCTGGGGAGGACTGGTGCCTCCCAAAATCTGGCCTGGAGGAGAGACCACAGGCTTAGCTGCTGTGGAGAGCAGGGCTCTCTGCTCCCTTGCTTGGCTCTGGGCATGGAGCATGGTTTATGGATGGGCAGAAGAAGAACACAGTTTTGTACTTCCTGGCTCTGCTCTACAATGTCCAATGGTCCAAAAAAAGACACATGCTCCCTCTAGAGATGAATGGTGTGAAACTGTGAAGGCAAATATGACTTGCCTTACCCCTCTCGATTTCAAACAGTAAACTGAAAACCAATCTTATAAAGAGAGCTTTATTGTATAATAACACTGAGGGAAGGTTGGGAGTCTCTGGGGATCAAGTATACACAGACATTGTTTTGATAGGCCAGTAAGTAATGCTGTTACCAAACACTGAGAGGGTCAGCAGCTTTGCTCTCAGTCCAGTTCATTAGATGGATCAAAGCTGCAGTGCCAGTGAAGGGATGGATAAAGAAGATATAGCATTTGGACCTTTAGGAGCTCTAGGAAGCCTAAACATCATTTCTGAAATGGGCAAAAGGGCAAAGTGACACTGGAAATCTTGGTTTTGAAACTACGGGGGCTACCATCAGAGCTAGTGTTGGGGAAGCCACTGGCTGCAAGCCCACATGGCTAGGACATCTGGTGAGAAGGATGGAAGAAGGAGCTGGTAGGGAGGTGCGAAGAAACAGGACTTCTTTCTTTCTTTCCACTACCCTCCACAATTTGGACAGTATCCACTAGATATGCTGTGTGGTGGGGTCTATGGAAGGAGAGACGAGGAGACAAGTGAAGGGAAAAATGAAAGTCCGGTGGTTGAAGGATAATAAGCAGAAAGGAAGGCACTTTGAAATCTTTTCAAATGCAGAGATGTAGTAACATTCAAGGAGTTGGGATGTTATTCTTCCTCTCTTTATTCCACTTCAAACTTTGATACTGCTGCTGTGTGTTGCAACTTCAAGTCTTATGAAAGCTTTGAGAGTGAATAATTGACAACGTTGGATCAAACCCAACTATTGCCCACAGCAGAGAGCACTGAGCTGCTGCGATGGCTGCCCTTGGTGGATTTCCACATCTTCTTCTGAAAGGGACAATTTTTCTATCTTTTTTCCCCCCTCCCCTCCCTTTCCCTCCTCTTCTTCTTCTTTCCCCCACTTCTCTCTCTCCCACCCTCTCTGTCTCTATCTCTGTCTCTTTCTTTTGTTGGTATTGGTTTTCTATTTAAGTTTACTTTAATCTTACCACCCAGGGTGGCAGTCATTAATTTTCAAAATAATTACCTAAGGGAGGAGAAATGGACGCTCTAGCTTCTGGAATATGGAGTAGCAACTCGGTGGGAGAGACCTTACCTGAACTAACCTCCCGGGCCACACTCTATCCTTTGTCGCTTGCTCCTTGATCTCACCTCACATTGACTCACTTAGCTATGAAAGTAAAGTATCATTTAACACATGGTTGTGAGAAACACTAGAGCAAATACTAGACTCTTTGGCATATGCTGGGCTTAGGAACAACACAATTTTTCTTCACTTAATGCTATGACTGCTGAAGAGAGGAATACAGAGCACTTGAATTGCAGGGCAATGAGGAAATGAAGACAGTTAAGCAAATATTAGTTCATACGTGGTGATCCTCTCCTTTGTGTACACTTTGAACTAAAACAACAGCCTCTTAGCAGAGTGGTTGAAGTTAAAGTGCTCTGACACACATTAAAAAAAAAAAGAAAGTTTTAAACAGCAGTCTGCCTCTGTGGTATACAAGGTCTCCCAAAGTTTCAGTCAGGATGAAATTAATGTGCTCTTAAGGAGTCTGCTTCTTGCACTGGGACAAAATTAAAGAGAAGTTATTCAGTGACATTGAAATTCTAAAGGTGATAAAAGAGAAGGAAATATTCTGGAGGAAGAGTGCATGGTTTGACTACTGCCAGGGAGTTAATACATTAACGAGGAAATACTGGACCTAAACAGACTAAATTCATTATTTTTTCTGCTGCTAAAATTTTGTTTGGATAACTGAAAACGATGAAGTGGAAAAAGGAGACATTCATGTCTCATATGGAAGGAAAAGGCCTGGTTGTGTCTGATATTGGAGAATAAATTTTTCTAGGACTATTCATTCTAGTGAAAATATTACCTTTGTGTCTCTGCCAATGGGAGCGTTCTCATTTGTGATTCAGGATTATTTGTCCTGTTGTGGTTGTTTCATTTTCATTCTCCTTTAAAATTCTTCCCTTTTCCTTCAGTATTTGTTTAAAACTCTAGCTGATGTACATGGCTGGATAGTTTTCTAGAAGATGAAGCTAAAAGTCAGCCCCCAGCTTTGCTACCATGAAATTTGCTCTTTGATTCAAGGTTACACAGGTATTCCCATTTGGGAATATATATGTGCATTTCTAACTTGGACTTAGGCAGCAAGTTAATAAGGCCTCTTCCTTGGAATGGAGCCATAACTAAATGCCTTTCATTGTACATTAAGGTGAGGCATGAAAATGGCATCCAGGAATACAGAATGGACATTTTAGTCCAGAGCTAATCAGTGGGCCCACCCCAAAGTCTGAGAGTCTGGGGGCTGGACCACTGAGTTTTCTTTGTAGTGGGTTCAAATTGCCCAGCTTAACGACACTCATGGAGTCTCCAGATCACAACAGGATCATTCTGAATCCTTAGGAATTCCAGGGATACACAGATGCTTTAAGGGCTTTGTTTCAACCTTGACCTTTTTTTTCCTTTTTAAAGAATATGTATTCCAGGTGTCTTGAAATGCATGGAAGAAAATGCAGGCATCCAGAAGATTGCAGTCTTTCTGAGAGGCCCCCAGAGAACACTGATGAAAATTTAGTTTTACACAATTCTGCAAGGGCTCACCCTGTTCAAGTGGATCCCCATGTCCTTAGAAATTCCTCTTTCTGTAATGATTGCAAATCCAAATAAATTTCTGAGAACTTATTTGATCCAAAGTTACACGCTCCAGTGTTCCCCCACATTTCCACAGTCTCAGCTTACCTGGGTGTAAAGAAATTGAGTATATACTGGGTTCACACCCGTCTGTGTGTGGTTTTTGGCCCACATTCAAGGGTTCTAGGTACCTTCCAGCCTCTTCACCTGCTTTTGAATCTTAATTTGGAGGTAATGGTGAGTCAGAAAGCTAAAGGTGATTTAAGCTTGAGAAAAAACAAAAAGGTGGATCAATGAAGTACCTTTTCCCCAAATTAATAAACTGTTCACTTTTTACTCTCCCAGAAGTAGATTGTTAGTTTTGAAATGAGAAAAGTTCCCTAATCCCCTTCACAGGGCATACACTGGGGGGTAAATCACTTCTTCAGTGCCCGGCAGCTCAAACCCCTAGGGGTAGTAGGCAGATGGGCAGGTCGTGGGGAGAGTGTGCTCCGACCCCAGATCCCACAGCAGCATCTAGGGTTGAGTGTTTACAGCTCCTGAAGTCCCAGCGGGCGTGCATTATAGTGTGCTCTTTCAGCGTGGCCATCCTCAGGCAGGTTGTCTTCATCAGCTCAGTAAGACCTTCTGCCTTATCACAAGGACAGTGGGCTTTCTGTATCCCGGGTTCTTGCCTTAGTGTACCGGAAAAATCGGATCACCTGTGGGCTTGGAGGATGGGTGCAAGGTGTTTTTTTGCTTTGTTTTGTTTTGTTTTGTTTTTGAGACGGAGTCTCACTCTGTCGCCCAGGCTGGAGTGCCTGTGGCGCGATCTCCCCTCACTGCAAGCTCCGCCTCCCGGGTTCACACCATTCTCCTGACTCAGCCTCCCGTGTAGCTGGGACTACAGGCGCCCACACCACGCCCGGCTAATTTTTGTATTTTTAGTAGAGACAGGGTTTCACCGTGTTAGCCAGGATGGTCTCGATTTCCTCACCTCGTGATCCGCCCGTCTCCGCCTCCCAAAGTGCTGGGATTGCAGGCGTGAGCCACCGCGCCCTGCCGGCTGCAAGGTTTTTTACTGAGTGGTGGAAGTAGCTCTCAGCAGACGGATGAGGAGCCAAAAGGAGGATGGAGTGGGAAGGTGGTCTTCCGCTGGAGCTGGGCTGCTCAGGGGCCGAGATCTCCTCCAATTGCCCTCAGCAAATTTCCCTGGGCATCTGCGTTGTTCCGTCATCGATGGACTGTTGGTGTCTGTGCATTCATCTGCGGATGTGTTCCTCTCCACGTCCAGCCGCTTATGTGTGTAACCGCTATGGTATTGGGGTTTTTACAGGCACAAGATGCGGGGGGCATGGTGGTCCAGGGTAATCTTGGAAAATGCAACATTTGGGCACAAAAACAGGAGTGCCTGTCCTCACCTAGGTCTGTGGGCACAAGCCCCAGGGTGGAACCCGAGGGAGGAACCCCGCCTTTCTCTACCCAGTGTTTCCCTGTCCCTCTCCCATATCAATTTAATTAATAAGGAATTTGTTATTTCAGTCTTGCAGTCCATCAAATCATGTGTGTCTGTTTACATTGCTTACATTCACCTTGTTGATTGTAATCTACAAGTTCTTCTATTCAGTCACGACATAGGTCTGACATCTGAAGTGAGATCTGATGTCTGAAGTGAGAAACTCTTGATTCTTTAATTCTCATTGGCTGCTAAGACTGTTACTGCTACTAGTACATTTCTCTAACATGTAGTTTTGAATTTCTGTGTTAAATAGCCTCTTATATTTCCAAGGAACATTTGAATAGTATAGATCCAACATCTGAAATTAGATCTGATGTCTGAAGTGAGAAACTCTTGATTCTTTAATTCTCATTCACTGCCAAGCCTATTACTGCTACTAGTACATTTCTCTAACATGTAGTTTTAAATTTCTGTATCAAATAGCCTCTTATATTTCCAAGGAATATTTGAATAGTATAGAGGATTTTTTAAGCTGCATAAGATTTGGTTGTCAAAAAGGAAATAATTCATAATTAAATTCACGTATCAATTCCTTTGCCACTGAGTTTGAAAACTCAGGGTCAACAGGCAGGCAAGGCTTATCTTTCTGAATTGGGAACAAGTATAATGAAAGCACTTATGATATCCCAAGTAATCTTTTTTTCTTTTTTTAAAAAGAATTTTGCCCTGGCGCGGTGGCTCCAGCCTGTAATCCCAGCACTTTGGGAGGCCGAGGCGGGCAGATCACGAGGTCAGCAGATCGAGACCATCCTGGCTAACACGGTGAAACCCCGTCTCTACTAAAAAATACAAAAAACTAGCCGGGCGAGGTGGCGGGCGCCTGTAGTCCCAGCTACACCGGAGGCTGAGGCAGGAGAATGGCATAAACCCGGGAGGCGGAGCTTGCAGTGATCTGAGATCCGGCCACTGCACTCCAGCCCGGGCGACAGAGCAAGATTCCGTCTCAAAAAAAAAAAAAAAAGAATTTTATGACAGAAGAGTATATGGAAAAGAAGAAAAGTATATATAAAATATATATAAATATATATATTTTTTAGAATCAGATAAGATTATACCCTGTAAATTACTTTCACTTGATTGATTGACAAGGGATAGTGGCATTTAGTGATGTTTTGTTTTTCTACACTAATAGCAATTTAAATTTTCTTGGCATCTGAAGCATGAAGGTAAAAATTTCACAGGATCATATTTTGAAGTCAAAAAGCCCTGTTTGAAATCATCTTTGGACAAAATTCTTCATCTTTCTCAGTCTCTGTTCCTATCACTAAAACACATAAGAATGCCTAAATCACATCCTAGTTATGAGAAATAAATATAGTATCATATATAAAGCAGATGATATACTGCCTGGCCCATATTTGAATTCAATGAGAGGTAGTAATTGTTTTTACTATTTTTATTGTCATTCTTATTTAAACCTAGATCATCTACCCAAGCATCCCTCTTTAGCTATTAATATTTTTCTTGATATTTCTTCTCATACATGCTTACTTCTTGCAACCTGAACTCTTGGTTCTACACAACCTAGTTCCCTAAATTTCCCATGAGTAATGCCTCCCCACAGGAAATCTTGACCCTTCTTGTTGGCTCTGTTTCAGGTACTTGGACCTTTGCTCTTTCTGAAGATTTTCTAGGATTTCTAGAATCTCCTGCGTCTCCAACTGTACTGATGGAGAGTCTCAATAATAGTAGCTCTGGATTTGGCATATATTTAGTGAGAACCAAGGAACTTAGGGTTGTATAATAGAAGGTCAGAGTTAGTAAAGGAAACCTGTACTGGACATTTGTTGGTTGCTTTTTTTTTTTTTTTTTTTTTTAGACAGAGTCTCGCTCTTGTTGCCCGGGCTGGAGTGCAATGGCGCAGTCTTGGCTCACTGCAACCTCTGCTTCCCAGGTTCAAGTGATCCTCCTGCCTCAGCCTCCCAAGTAGCTGGATGCTACTCCATGCCCAGTTAATTTTGTACTTTTAGTAGAGATGGTGTTTCTCCCTGTTGGTCAGGCTGGTCTTGAACTCCTGCCCTCAGGTGATCTGCCCTCCTCAGCCTCCCAAAGTGCTGGGATTACAGGCGTGAGTCACTGCACCTGGCCTGCACCTATGTTTTTCTCCCTTGTTCTTTCTGAAAAGTGTAAGAGGATAATCCATTTGCAAATATCTGATGATTCCATCCCAGAAATGTTTCTCAAAGTTACCCTCATCAGCTGGTATCTTAGTTTAGTGCTCCTAAGACTATTCCAACAATGATTAGCCTCTGAATCACTATTCTCTTCTGTCACTAGTGTATTCTTTACATGGTTTGCTTGTGCATATATCCAATGAGTAACACTCAAGTCCTTTCATGTGTCACACACTGGATTGAACATAAATGGTAAATCAGTATGTGAAAATGTCAGAGAACCCAGCCTTTCAGTATAAAGGGCCAATGTCCTTCTCCCTCTATCTCTGCCTGCATCTTGATATGGCTCTGTTGCTGGAGCAGAAGGAGCAAATTTTGTGTGTGCATATACTTCTGAGGAAGATGAGGGAGATGAAGTTACAATGTTTGGATCCTACCATGTCTCTTGAAAAAAAATTTAACACCCATGATTAAACAGACAGGGATTGAAGAAAGCATTTTTATGAGTCTCACTTTGTTCATTTTGGGGCACAAGCAATGGTTTTAGAGCCCTGGTGACAAGAATTAAGGCAGCAACCCTTCTAAGTCCCTTGCATGGAATCCAGTACCACTCCAGAGCCCTGCAGACCAGCAGTTCCCTTTCTTGATAGGTGAGCTAGCATCATTGATAATGAAGGTTCCTGAAGTAGCTTCTTGGACAGTGGATAAGGACATGCAGAAGCAAGAGCTGGGGAGGAGAATATGACTAGTGCTCCTGGTGACTGCAGTTGACAGTCTGCAATGCAACAGGTTCAATGCTGAAACCTCAGAAAAACACTGGAGAGGCTTTGAAGGATGCACCTATATGGGAGGCAGAGAGGACTGAGATTCTGCAGTAATGGAGGGCTCAGAGTTACTACAATTGGGCCACCTATATTAATGTCCATAAGTTATGCTATCAGGCTTTTGAAAACCACAACCGTGGAGTCCGCTTCTCCAGACAAATCTGAACATATTTATACCTGATTTCCATTGATCAATTTCAAACTCCCCATACTTGTACACAAGGCTCTTCACAATCTGACCCCAACCCCCTTCTGTACATCGTCTTCTTCCCCCTTTCCTCACTGAGCCTGTTGTCTATCTTCTTTCTCCGTGTTTTTCAGGTCATTGCCTTATACCTCTCCCCCCATTTCTCCAACAATATCTTCCCCATGCCTATTTGTTTCTGATTTATTTATTTTCGTAGAATCTTTCTGTCTTAATCTAGTTTTGGTTGCTCAAAGCAGAATACCTGAATCTGGGTAATTTATAAAGAAACAAAATTTAATTCCTACAGTTCTGGAGGCTTGGAAGTTCAAGGTTGAGAGGGCGAATCTTGTGAGCTGAGGGCTTTTTTTTTTTTTTTTTTTTTTCTGAAGTGGTCTCCTTCCATCTTAGCCTCTCAAGTTACTGGGTGGCTGGTGAGGGCCTTGCTATTGGTGAGGACTCTCCACAGAGTCCCAAGGAGCCACAAGGCATCACATGGGAAAGGACTGAGTGTGCTAGCTCTGGCCTCTCTTACTTTTCTTACAGCTACTAGTACCACCTCCAGATAGCCCATTAAGTCATTATCCATTAATCTATGGATAGATTAATACATTCATGAGGGCTCTGCCTCTTAAAGGCCCCATCTCTTAAAGGCCCCACCTCTCAATATGTCACACTGAGGATTAAGTTTCAAGGTAAGTGTTGGAGGGGACAAACATTCAAATCATAGCACTGTCCTTTTGTTAATAAAATAACTGTTTCACCTTTCTTTCCTTTAACCAGTCTAAAACCTGCCGGGAGGTGGGGCAAGAACCATGATTTAGATTCGAAGTCAATGCTTGTTGTTTAAATGTAAAAACTTCTGGGGCCCATAGAATTTAGAATAGTAGAAAATCAAAACTGGGGGAACGAATCAAAAAAAACCAAAAACGAAACCCCTCACTTTTTACAAACTAGATATTTGTTGATTGTCTACTTAGAATCAATTTCTTTGTATTTCTTGATAACAAATGGCAGATTTTTAGGGGTAGCTGCATCTCTCACACAGCTGAGATGCTTCTGGGGTAGCAGTCCCTGTCAGTCTAATCAGAGTAAACATGCAAGTACTTTGCTTAAAATGTAGGGCAGACACATTGTCTCTGAATGTGCATCCTCAGATGTCAGCAGCATCTGGTGACCAGGAACATGGATGACTGAGGTTGGTGCCAACCTCCAGCGTGGAGAGAAGAAGAGAATCTGGTCTCTAATTGGGGTCACCTAGACGGAGGCAGAAGCCACCCCAAAGCCTGCTTTACTTTGGACTCTCACAATCCCCATGTCAGAAAATCACTGTCCTTTAAATATTTTTTGAGCTTAAGTAGTTTCTGTCCTTGCAATATAAGTAGTTCTAATGAATACAAAACGTTACACGTCTCTCCTCTCCCATAATTATCTGAGAACAGGAACCCAAAGCCCTGAATCAAGAAGCAAATTTGTGACAAAGAGGAAAGTAGAACCCAAGTCTCTGCATTCCTGGTCCAGATCCCTTTGTTAAATCAAACCTTATCACCAGCATTTTCAGTGTTGCTGTTCCACTTCTAAGCAGAGATGTGATCATTTACAAAAAATGTTTTAAACATCTTAGCATTTCACGGATTTACTACTTGATATTGAATTTGAATATATATTGCAATATGGCCCAACAATTATTTAAATTTATGTAGATGAGGCTTGTAAAGATAATATACTAATGTATGTGGCACAGCATTTGAATTGGGCATTTGAGATCTATTTGTTTATTTGCTTGTTTAAGCAGGGCTGTAACTTTAGCATCAATGACCTTACTATTTCTTTTCCCTTGAAAATTGTTGAGAGCAGATTATAGGAAAATGTAGTACGTTCATAATTCCAGGTACAGAATATCTAGTTCTATAAAACCTGATGGAAACCGTATATTGACTGCCACTTAGTAGCCATATGATTAAGATGAAACACTATTGAGAGTTCACAAAAACAGCATTAGATAATTTGCACTGTAGTCAGCTTTAATTAAACTTTTGATAGGCATGCAGAGCTGTGTTATCAAAGTAATATAGAAATGTTCAGGCATATATGATACATGTTTGGCTGCAAAACATAGCATAGCATTCTCAGATTCTCTCTAGGGTTGATGTATCCCCCTTACAATAAATTATTTAGTAATATAACTGCATGTTGGCCAGTGATTCCCTGATGAAGCGTGTATGGCAAGTCATGCTTACCATGGTAAGCTCTGTTAAGTGTCTTGCAGTCTAAATAAACTCCCTGCAATGACTTGGGAGCCAGTATGAGGCAAAGTTTATCATTTTTGGTTCCTTGTGAAGAGTCAGTAAGAACATTGTTTGCCTCTGCAAACAAGTGCTTTTGATGGGTCCTGGTCCCTGAAGTCAGTAGAGAGTACCAAATGCTTAATATTAGGAGGTTAAGAATGTCTCTTTTAACTTATGCTTTCTAATATGCTGTTCTTTCCTGCTCTTCACGTCTCCATTGACAACAGCTGCATACACATCACTTACCCTGACACTTGGAAAACAGACCAGCAGCCTTTTCTATTCCTACCATAAATGCCACTCAGTGAACCAGCCACTAGGTCATGCTCATGGGCAATGCAATCTGTTCCTCCCTCCTGGGCTCCAGCCTCACTTTCATAATGACTGGAGGGAGAGCCGTCCCTTGGGGAATTTGTTGTTCTACACTTAGACTTTTGGCAGCTGGTAAACCCAAAACCATTATTTTTCAAATAAGCTGGTTATGATACAGACACAAAATTTCTAAGTTGGAAAATTTTGTTAAGCCAGGATCAAATTTCAATTGATGGAATTCACTTCTCTATAATTTATAAGGTGATACTTAATCATGAAAAATATCCTGATGCTTTTATTTGGTTGCATAGAATATATAATGCTTTTAAGAACACCTCTACCCCACATAATCCTCTCTCATATGTTCATAAAGAAAACCCATCCTCCCTTCCTAGGCATTGTAAGGGGCATACAACGAAACTCTCAAAGTTGGTATGAAAGAGCCAGTGGAGAAACTTGAAGATAAAGATTGGGAAGCACTGCAAACATAAGCCATGGCAGAAGATAAATTAGCTCTAAAATTATTTTGTTAATCACTAGAAATATAGGAATAATTGTACAAAGAATCTCAGCAGATTTCACATTTTAAAAGTAGGCTGCATCATACCATTTTGAAATTATGAACTAATGCTATTTTCTTCAAGTGCTCAGAAAGCCATACCTATAGTCCAAATGGTCCACCTCTCAAACTGTACATAGATTACATTTAGACAGAAGGATGTGGGTAAGATATGTGGTTTATCACGCTCACAATGCCAGTTCATGAGAAAGCTTCTCTTTTTAAAGCATCTTCGTCCTTCATGAATTCAATCTAAAAAAGGTGAGAATGCACACCCTAAGCATTCCTTTCTGCCCTTAGAAATCCATTCTGAATTTGACATTCAGTGCTATTAGCCCAATGTTTGGCATAAAGAAAGTAGGACCTTCATAAATATTTGTTGGTGAGATGAATAAATAAATGAATGACTCCCTTTTGGAATTTGTCCTGCTTTATCGTGTTCTGCCTCCAAGAAAGGGAATTCCACTGGTGCTGTCACGGATTAGACTAGTTGGCCTTGGGTTTTCCTCTGCAATTTCATTTCAACAAGTGTTCCCCAAGTCTAATATGTGGTAGAAAAGTCCGTGTTGCTCAGCCTAATGATCCTGACTACAAAGAGGATGTGCTTTGCAGTCAGCCAGGCCTACCTTGGAGTCCCTGCGCTGCTCTCTCTCACCAGCTGTGTGAAATCAAGCACTGAGACCATTTTCTAATTTGTAACAAGTGTGCGAGGGCACCTCTCTGCTAGGCTGGCTGGGAGCACTGAATGAGATAACATATTTAAAGAATTTAACATACTGCTTAGCTCACAGGAAACATATAGTACATTTATTATTATTTTAATTTTGCACCTGTGAGAAAGAATTTTGCTTTCTAAAGTTTATTTTCATAAGCCTCCCAGCCCCTGAGAGTGTCCTTATTTTCCTTTCTCTTTGGAGGTGCAGTGACCATGAGTACTGCATATAATATTCCAGGGACTATTCACTGTTGTTTTGAATGACATATACAGCATTAATATCTGCTATCTGCTCTTTTTGTCTAGGGCAATATATTGGGATCTTTTATTTAGGGAGCAGCAAGACCTTCATATTACAAGCATTATTTGGATATTTCTTCTAAAATGCAATTCTTCCCATATGTCCAAGACATAGCTCACCTGACCACTTGAATGTATTATTATTTAATTAACTGTTTCAGTTTTATATTTCAAATCTTCCTTCTATCTGGGAAAATTGAATGATATTTTCAATGCTGAGAATTTTGTGAAAATATTAATCATGATCAGCATTGGCAATAGTTTCATGAAGAACTATTGTTAGAAGAGCTCCTACGAACTCTATTTTTTATATTTGGCTTTTAAACCTTTTTCCCGTAATGGTGGTTGAGGTTGGTTTATGTTTTTGTTTTTATAGTAAATTTGTATATGATAATAACATTGACTATCTGTCATTTCTCACAAAATTTTTTAGTTTGCTTGGTTTTAATTTTGTTAATATATCTTTGACGTGTAGACATTCTATGTTTTCATCTCATTGAACTTTGTTGTGTTTTTTTCCCTCTGTGATTTCTTTTGTTGCTGTTGAACTTGGAAGTTCTATTCGTACCGAGTTCGATTAAAAATTCACCAACATTTTCATCTAGGTATCAATAATTGTCATTTCAAAAAATTCATTGCATTAAATTTATGACTCCATCTACCATCTTTTTGTGTATGTAATACCTGAGAATATGACTTAAAAATAGGTATCCAATTATCTTAGCACCATTTATTGAAGAGTTATTTCTTTCTCCACTGATCTGATTTATAAAGCCAAGCTTATATAGTCAGTTTAAAAATATATATGTTGGCTTAATGTCTCAGAACTTTGATGTCATTGGTCTCAGACACCACTTTGCCATCCACTATCTGGTGGGTGGTGGTCTTTTTGATGGTTTCATAGAGTTGCTGTTGTCCAGGGCATCACCAAGATTGAAGTCCTCCTCATCTTCCAGCAGGTGGCAGTAGGTGGCGATCTCAGCCTCCAGCTTGACCTTGATGTTCAGCAGGACCTTATACTCCTGGGCCTGGCGCTGTCCCTCTGCCCAGGTCTGTGCCAGCTCTGACTCCAGGTGCAGCAGGATCTCATTGAGCTGCTCCATCTGCAGGGCATGATGGGCCTCCACCTCCCTCAGGTTGTTCTCCAAGCTGGCCTTCAGATTTCTCATGGAGTCCAGGTCGATCTCCAAGGACTAGACTGTATGTCTCCGTTCTGTGAGCATCATCTCAGCAGCTCCAACTTTGGCAGACTGCGTGGTGACTGCTGTGGTGTTCTCCTCAATCTGCTGAGACCAGTACTTATCCAGCTCCTTTCAGGTCTTCCGAGCTATCTCTTCATATTGGGCCAGGATGCCTGCCATGATCTTGGCTAGGTTCTGAGATCTGGGGGCATCTACCTCCAGGCTCAACCCAGATCTGGCAATCTGGGCTTGTAGGCCTTTTACTTCCTCCCTGTGGTTCTTCTTCACGAAGAGCAACTCCTCCTTGAGAGCCTCGATCTCTGTCTCCAGCTGCAGCTGAGTGACATTGGTGTCATCAATGACCTTGTGGAGCCCATGGATGAGACATTAAGCCAGCAGAAGCAGGGTACCCTTTGGGGAGCAGAAGGCCAATAAAAAGTTCAGAGGTCAAAAATAAAATAAAATAAAAAATATATGTCAGCATCTGTTAATAGGTCATTTCTTTGTTGACGAAAACAGCCAAACTCTGTAAAATATTTCAAGAGGGTTATTCTGAGCCAAATATGAGTGATCATGGCCTGAGGCATAGTCTCAAGAGTTTCTAAGAATATGTACCTAAGACGGTTAGTTTACAGCTTGATTTATATATTTTAGGGGGACATAAGACGTTAATCAATACAGGTGAGGTATACATTGGGTTGGTTCAGAAAGGTGGGACAACTCAGAGTGGGACCTTACAGGTCACAGGTGGATTCAAAGATTTTTCTGATTGGCAATTGGTTCAAACAGTTAAGTTATTATCCAAAGAAAGGGGTGCCTGGGTTAAGATAAGGGGTTGTGGAGACCAAGATTCTTATTATGTAGATGAGGTCTCATAGGTGGCCACGTTTAGAGAAAACGGATGGCAAATATTTCCTAGTTAGACCCTTAAAAGGTACTAGACTCTAGGTTAATCTCTTCAGGATTGGGAGGGTCTGGAAGGGGAAAGATCTAGCTGTGTCAGCAGAAATTCTTCGCAGATGCAAACTTTTCCTTACAAAAATTACAGATGCAAATTTCCCCCACAAAATGGCTTTTCAGGGATATGTGAAAACATGCCAAATAAATCTATTTTGGAGTAAAATCCTTTGATTTCCTTCAGGGCCTGCTGCCTGTCATATGATACTGTACTAGAGCCAAATTGGAATTTGGTATCTTATTGCTACAGTCTGTTTTGTCAGTCTTAAGATCTCTGTTTTAATGTTAATGCTGGTCAGTTGTGCCTGAACTCCAAAGGGAGAAAAGTGTGATGGGGCATAACACCCCCTTCCCATCATGACCTGAATTAGTTTTCAAGTTTTTTTTGAATCTCTTTTGTTGAAGTGGGAGTGGGGGATGGGGTTGGTCATTCAGTCATTCAGTCTGTTATGGGGCTTAGAATTTTATTTTTGGTTTACATCTTTATAAAGGCCTAGTTGCTGATTCCAGAGCTGAACCAAGGCTTTATTGCATTGTTTTCATTAGCATATAAGATGTTTTAAATATCTTAAAGTATAAGTTCTACCATTCACTGGGAAATCCTGTCAGCTCCATCTTCATCATGAATTCAGAATCTGGCCACTAATATACCCAGAGTCCTACTGCTTTGCCACTTGCACTGTGACTAGCTTTGTTTCAGCCACCATCGTCTCTTGCTAGGATTATAGCAATGGTCTCATTGCTCCTCTAGCTTTTATCTTGTACCCCAAAGCCTATTGTCCAGACCACAATCACAGTGTGTACCTCAATGTTAGGTTAGATCAGATCAGATCAATGCAGTGGCTTTCCTTTTCCCCAGAGTGCAGTGCCCCTGAGGCCCCACAAGACCTGGGTCTCACCATTCTTGCCTCCCTCACTCAGCTCCAGGCACTACTTTTACTCAGGACCCTTTCACATTCTTTCTTTCCTCTGTTTGGAATAATCTTTCCTAATTATCTGCATGGTTTGCTCCTTAGTTGCTCAGATATTACCAAAGAGTCTCTCCCCAATCCAGAGGAATAACCATCCATGCACCCCTTCCCCAGGTCCCATTCTCCTCACTCTATTTTAGTTTTCTTAATTATACATGGCACCACCTGTTTGATATCAGCAGAAGAATGAAACTTTAAGAGGACAGGTTTGGGTTGAGGTGGGGGAAGGTTAATGGTTATTCCCACAGTCTAGTGACAACAAAAATGAATGACATAAAAGTCTTAATTTTTGAGGTGTGTTAAGCCAACTTTGGGGTGCGTTTGACCAATCTGTAGATAAATCTGTGGCTGTTTCTCCAGAGAGGTTTTCAGGAGGTTTAGGATTTACATATTTCTTTAAAGGGACTATAAGGCAAATGGTTGTATTCCCATGAGACATTAGATAGTGCCCAGTAAATCTACATTTTACACAAGATAAGGTGAATGTTTGCAGAGAAAAAGGAAGTATTAATAACAGAAGAGCCACTTCTCTAGACCTCTATGGGTAGGTGGAGGAAATGAGTCTTGTCTTCACTCTGCACCTGCGAAGATACGATTATGATAGATATTATCAGTGTGGAATTGAACAGACTTTAGTTTTAGGAGCTAGACTTAGATTGCAGATCACAGATCTAAAGTTACAAAGAGCAAGTCCTTGTTTATGGGAGGCCAGCAGAGAATTTAGTTATGAATGATCTGTGGAAGCAGTTCTTCAGCAGGTGCCTGAGGTCTTTTATGTTTCCATGGGGATCTGGCTGAGGCATCCTGCTAGGAACAGATATTCATTTGGAAGAGGGAGTTGCATGACTCAACCTCCCGGGCTTAAGTTTCCCTTTTGCATAAGAAGTTTGGGGGTCCTGATATTTTTATCATCCTTTACACTGGAATAATGCTTGGCATAATAGAATGTGCTCAATAAATATTTACTGAGTGACAAGGCTTGGGAATTTATCCGAGATAATTCTTTGATAATAGAAAGAATTTCCCCCTTCCCAGGGTTGTTGCTCTCTTTGGGCTTTCTAATTCTTGAGACAACAAATATTTTCCTATGAAATCTGTGTATTCACCAAATACTTACTGAACCCGTCCATCTTCCAGGTAGTGTTCTAGAGTCTGTCAAATCAGCACAGATTATTGTGATTTACATTTTTAATACACAGTACTCTCTACAATTTAAAATTTTTAAAAATTAAAAAATCGATTCCTAGTTATTCCTGTATCTCCTTTTCCATATTAAATTTGCTGTTTGCTTTACTTTTTTTTCCTTGATTAAGCTTTATAAGCTTTAACAATTTTTTGAGTAATCAGAAATGGAAAACAATATAATAGATCTGTTAATTGACTCAAAATAGCGTTGTATTTTTTCTATTATTTCTATTTTTGTGGGCAATGTTTTCAATTTCCTCTTGGTCTTTATTTTTTAATAAAAGCATTTATAACAGTGACCTTATCTTTATATTGAGCTTTGATAACAGCTGATACATTTTGCTCTTGTTTTAATAATATTTTAATTATCTTATAATTTTATTTCCAGTGACTCAGCATTTATTCACTACTATCCAGCAGTGTGGCTAGAGTTTAGTGAATGAAAGACAGAGAAGTATGCACATTAATTCACATGAATTAATTATATTATTCCAAAATTCCATGAAATATAGTTTTTGAAAACTTAAGATGTCAAAGGCAGAGAGGGGTATGCTAAATTCAGGACAAGGTGGAGGCAGTAAGCTGGGCAGAACATTCAGGGCTTCTTAGGACAAGTGAAGGTGTCTGTGTTCTAAGAGCAATGGGAAGTTATTGGAGAATTTTAAGGACTTTGACGTGTTTTATGCCTGCTGGGGGAAGAGTAGATAAAAGAGGGCTAAGATAGAAGTGAGGAAGATCAATTAGAAAGTTATAGAAGCTGCTGACGGTGGGAAGATTATAATTCCTCAAAAAACACTACTGTCATGGAGAAGGAAAATGGTCCCTTTTATTTGTTGATACAGGGCCCTGGGACACTGAAATAAATTTCACAACAATGTTCTTCCTTCGGGGTAAATAGGGCTGCTCTAAGCATGGGTAAACTTTGGAATTTTTTTTTTTTTTAGATTAGCCGCATTTAAGAAAATGTTTTCCTAACTTTATCAGTAGATTACTAATTTTGTTTGGCAGTTCTCTGTAGGTATTGAATGGTTGCTTGGAGCAAGTTATATTAGGAGCTGCTTTCTTGACACACCATTTTAAACTAAAAAACTCTTTGATTTTAATTCATACTTCAGTGTTTCCATATTGCCGTGTCCTAGAAAAGTTTTTGTCAGAATTTGCATGCCATTTTAGGTCTTCATATTTTTTTAGACTAAACATGTTTTCTGTATTTTTTAGGCCTCAAACTGCAATTTACATTATCTGAATTGTTTGCCTACTTAGGTCACATTCTCTAGACAGTGTTCAACTCTTTACTAGGCTGTAGATAAATAGGCTTATATACAAAATCTTCTATTTATAAAATCTCTCTTTTGGATAACAGAGTGCTTTTTGCCATTTGTAGACCTCTTCTAGTTTTGGATGCCTAATTTTGGAAATTTTTAATTACAAACGGGAGTGCTATCCTAAAGGAATACCACATTTGCAGTGATGTACAGTATATACATATTAAACACAAATTTTAAGTTTTATTTTAGTTGTGTTTAGAAGAAATTTGCTCTCCTACGTCTTTAGAAACTTGATGTCCAAGAAGTCTCCTATGGTTTTAGGCTTTCACTGAAATGTCTGTGAGTCCATTAGGGCTGCTACAACAAAATACCTTAGACTAGGTGCGTTAGTCTGTTCTCATGCTGCTAATAGAGAAATACCCAAGACTGGGTAACTTATAAAGGAAAGAGGTTTAGTTGACTCACAGTTCCACATGGTTGAGGAGGCCTCACAATCATGATAGAAGGCGAAGGAGGAGCAAAGTCACATCTTACATGGTGGTAGGCAAGAGAGAGTGTTCAGGGCAACTGCCCTTTATAAACCATCAGATCTCATGAGACTTATTCACTATCATGAGAACAGCACGGGAAAGACCCGCCCCCATGATTCCAATTACCTCCTACCAGCTCCCTCCCACGACACATGGGAATTACGGGACCTACAATTCAAGATGAGATTTGGGTGGGGACACAGCCAAACCATATCACTAAGTAATTTATAAACGACAGAAATTTTATTTCTCATAGTTTCAGAGGCTGGGAAGTTCAAGATCAAGATGCCAGCAGACTCAGCATCCGGTGAGGGTTCTCTGCTTTGGATATTACACCTCCTTGTTGGATCCCCACATGCAGAAGGGGTGAACAAACTCCCCTCAGGCCTCTGTTATAAGGGCACTCATCCCATCTATAAGGCTTCTGCCTTCAGGACCTAATCATCTCCTAAAAGGCCCACCTCTTAAGACTAGTGCATTAGTGATTAAGTGTTAACTATGAATTTGGGAGGGGACACAAACTTTCAGACCACAGCACTTACTGATTGTGCAGTTTATTTCTGTGCCCAGTCCTCTGAGTTTATGAAAAGAAGGGAAGACATTTTTTTTTCTTTCAACCAGTATCACATTCAAACTAGGTAAATTTGGTACACTCAAATTTTTAACGTTTTACAAAAAAAAAAAAAAAATCAAAGTTTCCTTTTAGCAACAGGGTGATACATAAAAGGGGAAAACTACAGCCCAGAGCACAAAGCCTAAAATGACCACAGAGGAGTTCCTTTCTTACGCTAAGCACAGGCTCTAACTTCACCAGACTAGCCTGTCTTCCCCTAACACTGCCATACTTCAAGTCTCCATCTTAGTAAAAGATATGGATATTGTTGTTGCTCCAAAAAGTTTATTTAGAAACTATACATATAAGGCCAAGAAATTATTTTTCTCTTCTTGTAATTCTATGCAAAAAGTGCCTTCATTTATTCTTTTGGGTCCTTTCAAGTAGATAGTTTTACATCAGCTCCAACTTCCCATTATTCATTAAATCTTTCCTTCAACAAACATTTATCGCTAAGTTCTAGGTATGTTCTTGGTCCGAAAGTTTTAAGGTGATTGAGATACTATTATGGAACTTCAGGGCTCTATGTTTTTAAATTCAGGACAAACATGTAACAAATCAGGACAGTAATTTATACAATAAAATGTTATAAGAAATATAAAAATATAATTAAATGATAGACATAGGTATTGAGTACCATGGGACACAAAGGTAAGAAGGTCAATAACACTAGGGTGAAGGCAGAAGATGGTTTTGAAATGTTAGAAGGAAACCAGAACCCGTGAGTAGTCTTTCACTTCACAGAACTCTTTTGGATGGCTGTGAATGTTACATTTTAGTCATCCCCAACTTAGAAAAAATTGTCTGAACACTTTAAATACTGATTACTTTACATACTGATTACTGAAGAAGACAGTATATTCAACTCAGTACTCTAGGTGCAAACGTTGGCCAATTCACACTACCTCCCTTAGCACACTCTAAATAGCCAAGATTCTTAAATGGCTGGGCTATCAAGTTGTTCCTGTTTTTCCATAAATACTACAAAACATAAAACACAGTGGCTATTTTGAAAAAGAAATAATAAAGAGTGTGCTCATTTGATACAGCTAGGAAGATATGTATACTCTGAGCTACATCATTATCTTCCACGTAAAGAGAAATTCCAACCTTATGAGAGAGCCTGGGAAACAGAAAAATGTTCTTTTCGATTCTTTTTATCATATAAAAAACTTCACAAAAGCCCTTATAACTTTGTTGAAAATTTCTCCTAAAAACATACCTTTGAACACCTATTGCATTTTTGTCACACTGGAAAAAAGCATGAATTCACTTCCTCTACTCTGTGGGTTGTGAAAGTAGAAGCAGAAATTACTTTGTGGCCCACCACCATGAAGAGAAAATGGTTCTTCTTGTACAGTCAAATGCAGGCCTTACTCATTCCAACACTCTCTCCCCACCGGTTTAAGTATAGCTCAGAGACTTGTGCTAGGTGGAGTTGTTGCTAAATGAGATGCACTATTTTCCACAGAGAGCTTGTGGGACACCCAAGTAGGCCACCAGGGTGTTGGGGAGAACCAGAAAAACAAAGGTATGAGGCCTCTCCTCCCACTCCACTCTCCAATTGCTGGGTTATCAAACCAGGGCCCTGAACAGGCTAGTGGCTGAAGGATTTGGGGTTTAGATGAGAGAAGAACAGGAGGGTGGGAAGAAACATTACAGAAAACCGATCCTATCAAAAACCCAAAGCAAGTTCAAGGCATTTCAACATGTCTTCTGTTAAAAACAAAAAACAGAAAAAAAACTGTTTTGCTTTCCATGAAAAATACTTGAAACAAAATCTAGGAATTTCTCATGGTGCACACAGGAAAACGAGTGTTTGCACTTTGGAACCAGCTGAATGATAGACGATCAATGTGGAATACTGTTTCTGTGAACATGAATATAGGATATGCCTAGACACTTAGGAAATCTTTGTAGTCATACACTTCTTTGAAAAAACTGTACACACACAGCAAGCTGTCCTGCCTGTTCAAGGGGAGTTCTCAGCAGCTCAACCCAAAAACTGAGAAGGAGGTATCAAGGGGCAGGTCAAACTTTTTCCCAATTTGTAAGCCTGGCAGATGCCCTCACTGCTCAGAAAAATCACTTTGGTTTAACAAACATGTGTAGTTACAGAATTTCCCTTGAAGGAGTTCCTTGAATATTCCAGTTGTTGTTGAGTTAGAGCCCCATGCTTAGGTACATGGTGGCTGCATCCTCTTGTGGCCACCACTCTCTCTCTCCCTCAGCATCCCCGAAGGAGATGAGGTTGCCCATGTCAAACACACACCTAGAGGAACTCCCAGTTTTTGCATGGGAGTCGATGGTAAGGGCACCGATGGGAAGTTAAAAAGTGCAGAGAGGATGTTTCTGAAACCTTCTAATGGACTAATGGGCTAAAATCGCCTTCATTCATTGTCAAGCCTCTCTCTAAAGTATGAGTGAGCACAGGCAGCTTGCCAGAGGTTTAAGATAATCAAGACACCATTTATGGGAACAAGAAGTTATGAAAACAGTTTCGGCTTTTAACTTTATAGTCTGATTCCTCTGATTCTTAAGTTAAGGGTCATTCTACGTTTTTTTAAATTCCTTTTGTGCTTCTCTGCCCAACCACTTTTCACCCATTCAACTTCCTGTTCCTCTCTTGCATCCAGTTCTCTGTATGACTTGGCACCTGATACCTTTACATGTCCGGAATACTTTCTGAGCAAATATTTTATTGAACTTTCTAAAAATACACAGGTAGAATAAAAACATGGCCATGAAAATAAAGGCAGTGGAGTGCTTATGTTTACTAGAAAATGTCCACAAATATGCTGATATAGGATTCTCTAATTCTGTCACAAAGAATTCTGTGATTCTTTCCAGCGTTAAAAATGCCATTAAACAAGACATACACTCATGGCAATTTCCACTTGACTTTTTGGACACCTATTTCCATAGTAATATATTTTTGAAGTTCAGAACAGTCTGTTCTGCCATAGTGTGGTGGCTATGCTCCTCAAATATTCCCTGTTATCAAAAAACATCACATGATGGAAGGATTTGCTCCAATGGGAAATATATGAAGCGAAAGAGATAAAGCTAATTTTTCTAGCAGCAATGTAAATATGTGCTTGGGCACATACTTTTTTGGAAAGAAAAGAAAAAAAAACCCTATAGGTGCTTAAATATAAAAACCAAACCCAGTATTTGAGTACATCTAATCTTTGTGCCCTATTACTGACTGATACTATTGAAAACTAACCCCTAAGGCCATGCTATTAAGACTTTTTATTATCATTATCAGTTTTGTCAGTCATCAGTGGGTCTAACTTTTCCTATTACTACTGATACTATTATTAACCCAACAATCTTTAGGGAGGACTTTTGTCATTATGCCATTATCAGTTTTGTCAGTCAAGTCAGTGGGCATCATCATTGAAGCAGAGAGAGCCCTCACTAGACACCATATCTGCTGGCACCTTGATCTTGAACCTCCCCATCTCCAGACCTGTAAGCAACACATTTCTATTGTGTCTGTATGACCCAGTCTATGGCATTTTGTTCTAGCAGCCCAGACGGACTAAGACTTCAGGGTAGTAGTTTCCTTCTTATCCAAATGCTAATTCCTATTCACAGTTAGGCTACTACTTAAAGCAGTCTAGTAAACGCAAATCATGCTTCTTCTTCAATCAGTTTCACTACATCAAATTGGCTTTATGGAAAGTTGTACTGCATTTGTAGATGCAAAATGAAAGGTACGAGTGCAAATTGAATATAAGTTGATTTTGGATCAAAACAAGCAGTGTTTTTGGGGTTGAAATACCATCTAATTGTTGACATTCACTGAACATTTTCTATTTCTTTGCATGCTATAAACTACTGAGACAGGAGCCAAAAATGGTATTTTCTAAGGAATGTTCCATCTTCCTCCTGGGACATTTATTTTTGTTTTATTTTTGTCTAATCTTTCCAATGGGATTGAAACACTAACTTTGTAATAGACTATTTGTGATTGTTTGTAACTACACATTAAAAAATAATGGGATTTAATGACTATTTCTCAAATTATGATGATTAGAATATAACTTTTAAGTATATTTTCAAGCAACCATTCAGTACTGTGGAGAAGCTGCAGACACTTAATGAGGGTGAACCAGGTATTACAAAATAGCTTTTCCAAAGAAGGGAACTCTGAGTTAAGGGAAAGCAAGCAAAATTCCTTTTTTTCTCTCCTAACTAAAGAGACCAGTTAACTTGCCAAGTGAAAACTCTAAGTCCCAAGAAATACTCTAAACACAGAAAAATAAGCACATCGATGAATGCCTCCCCTTTTCCTTGTTGGTCTGAAGCCGACTGACAGCACCAGGTGGCAGCCCTCGGGAACTGCCTGTTGCAGATGCCCTACCTGACAGCCAAAAGCTGGCAGGAATTAAGCAGAAACATATGCTTCCTGTGGAGGGCAACGGTCAGCAGGTGGGATCAGCAGACTCTGTTACTGAGCCCGTCCTCCTGTGTGGTCATCTGGACCGCCTTCCTCGTGGGCACTGAGGGCCCGGAACAAGACATTTTCTCAGTGCTGTGCTGGAAGCTGTTCAAATGCAATTATGCTGTATGTCGTTGCGGAATAGATGACTTAGAGGTTCCACACAAATTGAATTTTGAGGCCAGCCTGAAATTACATTAGATTTGGGGGCTTTGACAAAAGCCTGTCTGAATCCCCCTGAAGTCCCTTAGGGTCATCTTTCTTTAATCATTCACTAATGTTTTTCTGGTTAGGTCACTGATTAATGGATGACGTAAATCTCCACTCTCTGCCCACCCCCCAATTTTTTAGTACTGTAGATAATGTTTTATTAATTTGTCCTTTTTGGCTGCTGCCAAGACAGCAAATATGAAACTGATTTTTGAACCTCAAGAAACTGACATTTCTAATTCTGCCTTGTATCATAAGCCTCAAATGCAAGAAGCTATGATTAGAATGTGATAATAGCTGAGATGCCATAATTCTTTGCTGTTGTCTGTAAGTACATTCTTCCAATCAGAGAGAGGTCACGGGAATTAAATAGATTTGATTCATGAGAAAAATAAGAACTGACCTCTCAGGGGAGGAGGAACAAATGTCCATGCTCAGATCAACAGCATTCTGCATCTCAGATAATTACTTCATTTTTCTTGATATCCTATTAAAGCAATAAATGTGAATCTCAGAAAATTGTTTAAGGTATAACAAAGCCAGGGACCTTCATATGTTTTACAATTCAATCCTTACAACAAACTTACAAAAGCAGTATTACAATTCATACAGATACGGCAAATGAAGCCCAAAACGTCACGTAACTTTCTAAGGGACATGACTCTGAACTCTGATTTTGTTACTCTTCATTTTGTCATCCCTTATCTCAAAGCATTTGGGGTAAGTCAAATTTAATTATCATGTACTTACATAAATACATATCTAATACAATCTTTTTTCCTTTTTGGTTTTTCTAATGTGATCTTAAAATAGGGCACAAAATGATGTCACAAACCCAATGAAATACAGTAAGATGTGAAACCTCTAAAGAGATTGCATATTTTAAATTTTTTCTTTGCTTCAGGAACTATTTTATACAAGAGATATTGCTGATTTGTGAGCAGTAGGTTGGCTGATAGAGATTTTGTTAAAACATAACAGCTGAGAAATACCAGCATTTGAAATTTACAGCTAAGCTTCATCACAATACTTTTGGATACAAAGACATTTTTCTTTCATATTCTTAAATATCAATAAGAAAAAGAGAAAAAGCAATTCAGATTCATAGTCTGATGACATCTTCTCTGGCCCAAGGAAAAAAGGTACTAAGTTTACTGACATCAACAAACAGGGTCTGGGTATATACCACCAAGTGAACATGGCCTGTTCTTCCTAAACTTGTACCTTGTTCATTTGAATACTGGTGATATTTTACACACGCATGTACACACACACCCCCTCTCTTGAGACAGAGTCTCACTCTGTGGCTCAGGCTGGAGCACAGTGGCATCTCGCTCACTGCAAACTCTGCCTCCTGCTCACGCTTTATTCTTCCTGCCTCAGCCCTGAGGCTGGGACTACAGGCTTCACCCACCACCCCTCGCCACTTTGTATTTTTGTGGGGACGTGTTTCACCATGTGTTAGCCAGGATGGTCTCCCCGGACCCTCTGACCTCATGGACACCCGGCCTTTGGCCTCCTTAAAGTGCTGGGATTACAGGCTGAGCCACCGCGGCCTGGTTTCCTTACACACACTGTCTTTACACATGCATGTGGCAAACACACACAATATCAGAGTCACGGCATTCTTCTCCTCCCCAACGTAAACTGATTATCTGTTTAATTGGATGGTTGGAAACTTTTGTGTTGATATTTAAAAAAAATTTTACCTCAGCCTCCCAAAATGCTAAGATTATAGGTGTGAACCACCGTGCCCAGTCTTCCAGGTTTTAAACATAAACGACTCTATTAACTCTATGAGTCAAACCATCTATGTTGCTTTTAATTTGCCTTTGCTATAGCATATTTTAATTGGATTTCTCTCCAAATTTCTGGTCTACTTTTGGGGGGATGGTAGAGTTTGTGTTTGTAATAGTATTGATATCCAAATCTCTTCATAAAGATCAAATTCAGTATTTGAATTATTAATGAACATATATATATGAAAGATTGACTTATACTAGATAATAGCTAATAATAACTAAAAGGAAATAATGCTATCCTATTGTGTTTTTGGGCCATACGAGTCTACTCTTTTAGATTAATTACCCCAGAAATAAAAAGAAGAATCTGTTTTTAGTGACTTTTATGCCATCCGGTGGACAGCACTGTGATTTTCCTAATACCAACTAAAGAAAACAAACCTAATTTCCACGTGTCGCCATGCTGATAAATGCTGACTCTAAAAAGGACATTAAGTATTTCAGTACCACCCAGCATGTAAACATCTATGTCATATGTTACTTGCAAAGTGACATCTGTAATGTTGATGAGGAAGGCAGGGTCAAAATTAAAATGTGATCTTGCTGACTTTACCACAATGATATTCTCTGTATTCTTGCAAAGACTACTCTGAAATTAGAAAATCAAATCTTCTCATACTTTCCCTGCATTTTTCAAGTTGCTCAGACTTTTGTTTGAATTTGATGCACATCCTTCTTCGTCTCGACCACATACACTTTGCGTTCATGGAGTCTCAGAATCTTTCACTTCTTTTTTAGATTTGAGACTCCTCTAAGGCATTAGTGGATTACGAAATCACGTAGGAGAGCGTAACCAGCATTTTAATAATTAAAATGGCACAGAATAGAATAGAAAATAAGATACAGTGCATCCCATTGGTTCGTGAAGCTTGTTTCAGTTGGACATGCATGCAAATGCTGTGTGCCGAGTCCTGATGTGATCTACATTTTTTATGGCGGCTCTGTCTGTGCTAGTTATCTCCCTATTGTCTCTCAACTCCAAATCCACACCTCTCTACACTGCTCTGTGATGTTGGCATTGGGACCCTCCTTTGCCAGCTGGTTCTTTCTGCAGGTGGAGGAGAAGGTCAGGGAAAGAGAAGAGGCTTCCTTTCTATGTTTCTGTTTCCCTCAGCATGTTTCCAGCAGCTGCACTGACTGCAGACTCCAGCTTCTTTCAACTCCTTTCAGCTTCTGTCAGACCTCTAGCAGCAGAGATACCAACAGAAGTCACATGCCACTCCCTCTTCAAAGCTATAAACATCAGCTCTTTGGAGCCCCTCCTTCTATCTTCTGGTTACAGTAACCCACCTTCTACTTTCTGTCCCTCTTTCTCAAGGCATGGACTAATTCCTGCTGGTATCTCTAGATATTATTATAGTGTTCCTTTTCTGTTCTTTCAGCCTTTCCATACTCAAGTAACCAATTCCTCTGTTTGAAGACCTAATGCGATTTTTATTTTTTTGACTAAATCCTGACTGATACGTGGTCAAAAAAATTTTTTTAAGCCATTGCTTCTGGGCATCGATTCTTCAGTCTTACCTCACTCATACAATGTCCATCAGAGCAGCTTGGACACACACTGATACCTCCCAGATCCCACCAACCATTGATGATAGAATGATGTTTGGCTCATTAGTATATTTCCACCCCAGTGGAAACAAAGGACATGAAAGGAAATGTGTACAACATGGTACATTTAATTTTAGTGTTTAAGGCATTTCAGCATTTACCTTGGTATTATAGGCATGGGATAGAAGAGCAAAACTAGGAAGTGGCTAAATAGGAAGTAGAACCAGCTTTCCTGATCCTTAGATTATTCTTGCTGTAAGATGCACTGCTGTGTTGGAGAGTTTTGGTGTCTATAACCTTATACCTGCCATGCCACCTACACACACACACACACACACACACACACACACACACACGCTAAGTGATAAGTCATTGACATTTACCCTGAGCAGTGGTTAATGTTTGCTTATAAAATGAAGGACACCAAGAGAGGGCTAACGTGGCCCACTTAGGAAGACAAATGGAGAGATCTAGGGACGAGGTTGCAAACTGGTAGCTCATAGGTTTCATCTGGCTGGCAAATACATTTTCCTTGACCATGCGGTTTTTTGTTTTTTTGTTTTTTTTTTGAGACAGAGTCTTGCTCTGTCACCCAGGCTGGAGTGCAATGGCACCATCTCTGCTCACTGCAAGCTCTGCCTCCCAGGTTCACGCCATTCTCCTGCCTCAGCCTCCCGAGTAGCTGGGACTACAGGCGCCCACCACCACACCCGGCTAATTTTTTGTATTTTTAGTAGAGCTGGGGTTTCACCGTGTTAGCCAAGATGGTCTCGATCTCCTGACCTCGTGATCCGCCCGCCTCGGCCTCCCAAAGTGCTGGGATTACAGGCGTGAGCCACCACGTCCGGCCGACCATGTGGTATTTTTCAAAGATGTTAAAGATCCTATTTCCAGTGTCTCTTTGACAGTCAGGAACCAGTGAATACAGGATCCTCATCCCTACAGGCACCAAGTGCTTTATGAGGCATTCATTGTCTGGTTTGCCATAGTCCCTGCTAGTCTTTGGTACCTGGAATTTCTGCTCCTTTCTTTATATTGCCCACCTGGCTCCTGTAGGCATTTGCATTTTGACTCTTAACCTAGAGGAAGTGTCCTAGGGTGGTAGGGGCTGAAGCCATGTGGCTGCAGAAGAGATGGAGGAGGTGGAAAAGAAAAGAAAAATAGATGCAGACTGACGGGTTGAGTGAGCTAGAAGGGATGAGACAGCTGCCAAGGGAGAGAGCTTTTTGGGAATGTGTGGAGAAGGGTAAATGCGAATGTCTATAAAGCCGTCCTATGTGATAGACCTCCATTCTCCATTTGTCCACAGGAATTCCAATAAAACTACCTTACTAGGGTGTGTGTGTGTGTGTGTGTGTGTGTGTGTGTGTGTGTGTTGCTTTCTTTTGTGGGGAGACCATTGGCAATGGGCTCACAATGACATAGAGACAGGTGGGACTAGAGGAGAAATAGCTTGGGAAAGCCCAGGCACAGGCCAGTACATGACATTCTCTGAGTGATTTTTTTTAAATAAAGTTTTTGAAGTTCCTGACTATAATTATTTAACCATTTGCTACAAAATATTAATTATGATTAATGATACCTATTAACATTAATCAAAAACATACTGCAAAAATAACATTTCTCCACTATTGCTTGATGAAGTCACACTCTTCACTACCTCTCCCATGGTCTCAAACACTTTTCAGAACCTTTTACTACTTGGTCCTGAACTTTAAAATGTATATTATTTTATAAATAATGTATATCTATCTGTCCACATATAAAAACGTATAAAACTGTATGTACAGGTATAAAACTATATGCATAAAACAATATACATCCATATAGAAGTATTTAAAACTATAAATCTATAAATGACCTGGCTTTATTGATAAGCTAGAAATGTGCACCTTTGGTTTTAGGGAGTTTTGTAATTTATTTCTCAGATCATATGTAATTATTGGAATATTCTTAAAAATAAGCTTGTGAAGTCATATAAAATCATCTATAATCCACATTAAATATGTATATGTGTGTGTGTTTGTGTATATGTATAATCCATGGCAACCAATTAAAATTGGGGTATCCTTTCTTCCAATTATTCCCTGTGTGAGAGTATGAGTAGCAAACATTTGTTTGTTGCTTCGCCACCCACCCTTCCATTCCCCTTTCTTAAAGGTCACCTGAATCTCCCATCTATGTGATTTGGCTGGAACTTACCTCACCTCTGGTTGGGGAGGGTGGTAAGAGGTGTTATACCCTCTTAGCTACAGGGATGGGTTCAGGGTTGGGAACAAGAAACAAGACGAACAAACCAGGACCCTGTTCAAACCCTCTTCCCCACCTAACCTGAATGAGAGTACGTGCAGCCTCTCTATGCTCTAGGGCAGGACCTACCTGCAAATGAGAGCAATGGCACAAAACTAGAGCAGAAAAATGCAGTGTGAGCAATGGAGCCCTGGCACCACATTTGGACTTGGATCAACCTTTGAAGCCAATTTTATCCTTGAATTGTTCAGTTATATTATCAATACATTCCCTATCCTGCTCAAGACAGATTAATGTTTCATTTGTATATTTGTAACACCTTCTGATAAGGTATGCATGTGTGCATGTTGGTGGGTGGGCATATGTATAATAAAACTGCTGTTATCCTGAATATGAAATGTATATCCTGCTTTCTCTTTCAAGTAACATTATATCATAAATAATTTCTAGTACCATTAAATAATCCTCAAAAACATGATTTTAATGGTATATAATATTGCACAAAATGGATATGCTTTCATTGAAGTATTTCCTACCATCAAATGTTTAGGTGGTCTCATGGGCTTTCAAAATACTTGCATCAATTTCCTCAATCTCTGCTTACAATACTATACAGTTTACTTGCTCAAAATGGTCTCCTTCTGGTTTCTTCTTTTCTGAGCCCTCTGCTTTTTGTAGACCTAAGATAAATCTATCATGTTCTGTCCATCAAGTAATTCTCTCTTGCTTGCTTAAAAGTTTCTTCAAGTGTCACTTTTTGCAAGAAACCTAACCTTAAAAACATGTCCCAAAACCACCCATTATAGCATCACTGACAGATGATTGGTTTTTGCCAAGTTGTCCAAAGAAAACAATTTCTTATTTAAAAGAGAGAAAAGTATACATATCTGGTGAAAACATTCTTCTTGTGTTGCCTTGTAGTGTTAATACATAGATATTCCATCAACATAAGACAACAGTAAGCCTGTGATTACTTAACTTCTAGGTTGACGACTTCCTCCTTCCAAACCTTCACCATTAGTTCATTTCTCAAGATCCTTTATTAATTCCAGAGTTTATTAAAAGTAACGAAGGACCATGACATCAATTCATTCTCCTTGCAGAGCCGACATAGACTCCAGAAACCAACTCAGAGCACTGGAATGTTGCAAATTGGTGCTGTTTCCTTTGCCACCAGAAGTTTAAACTGAAAGATTTGCAGCACTGAATGGGGTGGGTTTCTTTATTTTGGCAGGCATCTCCATAGCTTTTAGTAGAGATGAAAGTGATCACTTGTGCTGCATTTTCTTGCTTTTTACCTTGGAAGTTAGCTCCAGAGGAAAGGAGCTGATATCCTTGGTCACTATGAAACCCCTTTTCCTGTCTTTACAAAGTTCAAAATTTTAGTGTAAACTGTGAGATGTCCATCAGTATCTGTTTGAATCATTCCTCACTTTCTAACTGTGCCTGGTTTCTGATCAGTAAAATGGAGGTAAAATATTTCACAGAATGTTTGTGAAAATACAAGGACATAACACATATGCAAATGCTTAGACTAGACAAAACATAATTCTGTGATTTGACTCAGTGAATTGAAATCTATAATGGTTCTGAGGAGTTCTAAAAATGTGTACTCAATTAAAGCAAAATGATTTGGAATGAAAAAATTCGTAAAATAAAATGAGAACTATTTACACTTTATGAAGCAATTAACTTAAGGTTAATTAAACACCCAATAAACTGTAAATACTCTTCAATATAAAATATAGCTTCACCTTACTGTCACTTTTATCCATGTAAAATCTTACTGAAATGTCTTTGCATTGACTAGACCACATTCTTCATTTATCAAACTGTGAAATAATCCTCTTCCTATACTTTTTTTTGTTATAATATTTTCACTTACTGGTATTAGTGCCTTTAAAAAACTGAATTTAGAGAATTCTCAACTTCTTTGTCCACAATTGCTCACCATTCATTACCTTTATTTCTAAAGGTTTATTTTCTTAGATAATACAGTTGTCTCTCAGTATCTATGGGAGAACTGATTTCAAAACCACCTCCCACCCCTGCCAAGATAACAAAACCTGCAGATGCTCAAGTGTCTTATATAAATGGCATAGTATTTGGATACAACCTATGTACTTTATCTCTAAATTATTTTCTACATAGTACAGTGTAAATGTAACTAGGTGTTTATTATAGTATTTAGGGAATAATGACGAAACCAAAAAAGTCTGTACATACTCAATACAGATACAACTATCCATTTACAAAAATATTTTCAATCTGTGGTTGGTTGAATCTGCAGATGTGAATCCTGCAGATGTGGAGGATACTCATACTCCAACTGCATACTCAGCAAGCTGCCTGCAGCTACTTCCTGTGCTTCCCTGCCCCTTGCTCTAGTTATATGGTTATATTGTACTGAGAGGCAATTTTTAGAATGGCAAGACTCTCACCAGTTTGTTTCTTGTGGTATCCCAGTGCTTAGAACAGTGCCTAGCACATAGTAGACTCTCAGTGGATATTTTTAAAGATTGAGTAAATGAATAAACAACAACAATAGTAGCAATCACATAAATGGGTATAGTTTTAGTTTTCTATTGCTACTGTAAATTGTCACAAACTTGATGGCTTACAATAATATACATTTAAAGTTCTTTGGATCAGAAGTCCAAAAAAGATCTCACTGGGTTAAAGCCAAGGTGTCAGCAGACTGCATTCCTTTCCGGAGGATCTGGGGAAGAATCCCTTTCATTGCTCACTTAGATTTTTGGCGGAATTCTGCTCCTTGCAATTGTAGGATTAAAGCCCCTGTTTTCTTGCTGGCTTTTTAGCTGAGGAAGGTTCTCAGCTTCTAGAGCAAGCTTGTCCAACCCACGGCCTGTGGGCTGCGTGTGGCCCAGGATGGCTTTGAATGTAACCCAACACAAATTCGTAAACTTTCTTAAAACATTATGAGGTTTTTTTGCTTTTTTTTTTTTTTTTTAAATTTAAGTTCCTCAACTTTGTTAGTGTTCATGTATTTTATGTGTGATCCAAGACAATTCTTCCAGTGTAGCCCAGGAAAGCCAAAAGACTGGACACCTTTCTTCTAGAGGCTACCCACATTTTTTGGCTCATGGCCCCTTCTTTTGTCTTCAGCCAGCAATGGTAGGTTGAGTCCCTCTCATGCTTCAAATCTCTCGCCCTCTTTCTCTTGTTGCTTCTCTCTCTGACCCACTCTTCTGCTTTCCTGTTTGCTTCCCACATGATTATACTGGGCCCATCCAGATAATCCTGGATAATATTCTTATTTTAAGGCTAGTCGACTGGCCACCTTTATTTCATCTGCAACTTTAATTTCCTTCTGTAATATAACATATCACAGGTTCAAGGGATTAGGACGTGGATATCTTTGGGGGAATTATTATTCTGACCACTGCACTGGATTAAAAACTTTTTATGGCCTGGTGTGGTGGCTCATGCCTATAATCCCAGCACTTTGGGAGTTTGAGGTGGGCAGATCACTTAAGGCCAAGAGTTCGAGACCAGCCTGGCCAACATGGTGAAACGCCGTCTCTACTAAAAATACAAAAATAAGCCAGGTGTGGTCACATACGCCTGTAATCCCAGCTACTCAAAAGGCTGAGGAAGGAGAATCACTTGAACCTGGGAGGCAGAGGTTGCAGGTAGTGAGCCAAAGTTGCGCCACTGCACTCCAGCCTGGGCGACAGAGCGAGAACTCATCTCAAAAATAATAATAATAATAAAAATTAAATAAAAAAGTAGAAAAAACCTTTTTTTTACTATTATTCCATTTAATATTCACAACTAGCCTATAAGGGAAATTTTTCTTATTATTTGATAGATGATAAAATAGAAGCACAGAGAGGTTAAATAACTCCCTCAAGATTATAGGATTAGTAGAGGGCAGGCCAGGATTCCAAAATATTCTGTTCAAGTCAATAGCACACATATGAACTATGATGTAGTCATATGGTATGCATACAATTCTGGTGGAAATTAGTCCCCTTAGAGTTGTTCAGTGAACAGAGTGCACAACTGTACATGCCAGCTCTGACCACTGATACATACTGCCTTTGATTTTCCCAGTGCTGCCATGGTGAATACAATGATATCTTTCTTTATCTTCTGGAGGAAATGAATAACTTTCAGGATAAGACTAATCTGAAAAGTCTTTTCCATTTCCTAAGTGGCTTTAAACCAAAATATTACCTATTTATCACTGACAGATATTGTTCTCCTGTTGTAACTTTATAATTTACTCTTTTCCGAAATCATAGCATCTATTATTTAGGCTGTCCTTGACAATCATTTTGCACAGTAGTCTGTTCTATGGTTCACACTTTGGGTACATCCTTTCTGCGAGAGCTGCCTGATTGACCTGTAATGCATCTTAAACTATAGCAGGAAGTCTCCAGCTTATTTTAACTATAGCTTTTTCCATTGTAAAATAGACAATGATAAACTGAGTAGATGTAAAATTCTAAGACAAGTGGTTTCAGACTTATGTAGTATACTTACAGATGTCTCTTCTATAAAATCTGCGGAACTAGCTGGATGTCAAAAGGAATTCCCATTCTCATCTGTTGTCCCTCTCACCTGCTTTTTCCTTCTTCCTTCCTTGAATTGTGTTCAGAAATTCCCATTTGAGTTCCATCTTACCAGCAGTGGCTATCAATGAGAAATGGAATAAAATTTCAGAAGCATGGGAGGCGTGGTCAGCATCAGTTAGTCAGAAAGCAGGAATATCACAGGGCACAATATAGAAGCCCACCCCAAGGAAGTCAATTCAGTTCTACATTCCACCAATGAGGGAATCCAGGCTGCTTTTCTTCCTTTGCATCCAAGACCCTATTGGCCCAGTTCTTTAGATTGGACTGGGCTACATTTGGGAGAAATCAATAGGCCCAGTATTGTAAGACTGAGAGGAACAGAGGCATATGGAAGGAGGAAGTAGTCTACTTCTACTGCAGAGAGTAAATCTGACAAACATTTGCTAAAAGTTGGTGGTGATTGTCCTCCAGAGAATGTGGGAGATACTCCAATGAGAGGTGGGAAGACAGCGTAAGAACTTCTATTATATTTTTAAAAATATCCTATGTTTAAAATATTTCTTGGTTGTACATATACATACATAGAGGTCAGGAATCAAGAAAAGTTTGGAAATGACTATGCTCAAGCTTAGTTCTCAGTTCCTCTTGACCAGTTTCTAAGGTATATTTCAGTGACGCAAAATGTTTCATACCATGTTCTTTGAGATGTAGGGAGCACTGCGGTCACCACAAGAGTAGAGAGGGTGGGTCTGATCACTCAGCCTTGTTCAGTGAGACAGCTTCTCTTTGGTTTCTTTTGTATACTGTGGCTCTACATAATGTTTACTTTAATAGATAAGTGACATTGATTTAAAAATAAGTTTACCTTAGTACATCCAACAGACTAGTGTGCTAAATGGCAAGCAGTTCTCTGTATCCACGGGTTCTGCCACCATGATTCAACCAAATATGGATAAAAAATATTTTAAAATAATATTAGTATAATAAAAATAATACAGCAATAAAAAGAATACAAATAAAAACAACACAATATAACAATTATTTACATAACACATTGTATTAAGTATCATAAGTAATTGAGATTATTTAAAGTATAGGGGAGGATATGTGTATTTATATATGCAAATAGAGTCATCTGTCAGTGTCCATGGGTGATAGGTTTCAGAAATGCTGTGGATTTCAAAACCTGAGTATGCTCAAATCTGTACATAAAATAATATAATATTTGCATATAACTTACACACATCATCCCATAATCATCTCTAGATTACCTATACCTAATGCAATCCCTAGATATCACTTCTTTCATGTGGATTCAATGTACTACTCGAAGTGTGGCAAATTGAAGTTTTGCTTTTTGAAACTTTGTGGAATTTTCTTTTTTCCAAATATTTTCGATCCTCTCTTGGCTGAATCCACAGATGCGGAACCTATGCATATGGAAGGCCAACTGTACTACTGAGGAATTTGGACATCCACAGATTTTGATGTCTGCAGTGGTCCTGGAACCAATCCCCCACAGATACCAAGGGACAACTGTATCAGCAAATATAGCGTAAATGTAAATATCTTTGTGTCATTTATGAGGCAATGAGAGACTGTATCCATCAAAACAATGAGGCAGAGGTCTTTTTTTGCCTGGAATGTAGAAAGCTGGAAGGAACACTACCTCTATAATGAGACAACGAGAAAAAGTCAGATAAACCATAAAACTGCAGCTTCTCTTGAGGCCATCAGAGAATTGAGGTTATGGAACAATTAGCTGGTCCGAAATCTAAATAGGGGCACCTTCACAACCACCCGCCCCCTGGAAAGAAAGGATGCCATGATTGACCTACCTATGCTTGCCAAGGCATAGAAGGAAAATGCAAGTGAAAAGGAAGAAATCAGTTAAAATATTAATGCATTTCTAAAGGTCGAGTATGGGGGTTCATATTCATTGACAGGTTCTTTTCCTTAGATCTTTTATGGATGGTCATGAGAAGGATTAGGGTCAGGGCAGGGTACCAGAGAGAGCCTCTTTTGTGTGCAGATTTGGTGGAGAGGATCAGGCATGACTGTGACAAAACACATGAAGCCTTCCCCAGTTTGGACCTTTCTCTCAAAGAAAACAAAAGCCCTTAGTCACTGGGTGTCTGTATTTGAACTGCTTCAGCCTGGTACAAGGAAGAATTATCTTAATGGCATTTTAGCTTAATATTATATCATTATCTTTAAAAAAATAATAAAATGTCTGCAAAAAGTTAATAAAAAATAACCTTCTGTACCTGTAACAAAAATTTTCAGGAAGAACATTGCTAAGACTTTATGAATTACTTTTTAAACTAATGGCAACTCCAGCAAGAAACCCAACAGAATAATGAATACATGTGTATTTCAAAGGAAATGTGGAAAAGAATATCACTAAGAGAGAACTTACACTAAATAATTTTAAAATATATTATATAGTTATAGGAATTAGTGCAATTTGGTGTTGACACAAAATAGACATCAAAATAAGGGAGTTTAGAGTAAACTCAAGTCTATATAGGAATTTACTATTTGATGAAGTTGACATTTGAATCAATCAGAAAGGCTGGAATGACAAGTTAGAGAAGCGAGATGACAGTTGAAACAGGAGCAAATGACATACACACACATGCACACATATACACATAGAAAATATGTAAATATATAGGGACTTTTGCTTTGGGTGGTGTTGGAATTCATGGCTCAACTAGTGTGATTATTTTAGTGATATTCATAGCTCAGTTCTTTTGAGAGTGCAAGCAATTGCTCAAGTGGCCAGAGTAATATAAATGGCAAAGTTCTGTTCCAATAGTTTACCTGATTTCCACTAGATAGTAGACCCTGAAGATTGCAGACTATGAAACCTAATAAGCTCCATGAAGGCAGAGTTAAGGTCAGTCTTATTAAACGTTATTCTCCTAACTGAGCAGGAACTTGATATGTTGAATAATGAATAAATGCTTGGAAATTGTTTGTCTTTCTTTCCATTAGGTAGTAGGCCTCAATCTGTATTTCTTTGTATTTTTAAGTTGTCTTATGTTATATTTGACTACATTATCATTAGCTGAGGCATTATGATGTAATTTTGATTGCATTTTACCCTTTGATAGTTCATTAGGTCAGTTCCCTAAAGCCAGAGAATGAATTAGTGTTGATCTGTTGTAAACTTTTCACTGGTCTGTGATAAAGTAAAGGGAGAAATTATTTGTTTATTTATACATGTCAGTAAAATGTTGATAAATATCATTTTGGAGGGAAGGATTGCTATCTTTCCACCTGTAATTATATCCTTCATATTTTTTTGTACCAAAATCATGGTGACAACAGATAGTAGTTACTTTTTTAAAGCTCTTATTTAAATAAATAAAATGCTGACCATTCTATATACATTCCCAATTGAAAAGAGAATTGTCTCTGGAATTTGAATGCTGATATAATGGTTAAAAGCTCATCTTAAGTCAGAAAGATCTTATTTCTAACAATTGACTTTGTCAATTGTTAGTCAAGTGATATTATGTCTCAATTAGACCTCTTCAACTTCTGTTTAAAATTAGAATGATGATAGTGCTTAGAACAGTACTTTTATTCAAATGTGGTAGGAAATGTTTACCTGTTAAAACATTATTATGTTACACAGTAGACTCCTTCAGTGCAAGACCTTGTTTCCCTGTCCAACATTCTATTCTCAGCACTTCATCTGTTGCTAAATATATATATATATGTTTAATATATATAAAAACATATATATATGTTTGATCCCTCTTTAACACTGTCAAATTTTGCTTTATGTATTTTGAAGCTACTTATTTTGTATATACAAGTTTAGGGTCACTGTAATTTTCTGTTCAATTGACCATTTAATCAATATGAAACGCTCAACTTTTTCTGTCATAATACATCTTGCCTTAATGTCTACTATGTCATATAGTAACATAGCTACAGCAACTTTCTTGTGTTAATTTTTTAATAGAATATGTTTTCATTTGGCCAGGCACAGTGGTTCACGCCTGTAATCCCAGCACGTTGGGAGGCAGAGGCAGGCAGATCACCTGAGGTCAGGAGTTCAAGATCAGCCTCGCCAAGATGGCAAAGCCCCATCTCTACTAAAAATACAAAAATTAGCTAGGTGTGGTGACAGGCACCTGTAATCCCAGCTACTCAGAGGCTGAGGCAGGGGGATTGCTTCAACCTGGAAGATGGAGGTTGCAGTGAGCCTAGATAGCACCACTGCACTCCAGCCTGGGTGACAGAATGAGACTCCATCTCAAAAAAGTAAAATAATATGTTTTCATTCTTTTATCTGCAAACTTTTTTTTTGTATCCTTAGAGTAAAATTGTCCCTTCTGTTAATAGCATATAATTGAGACTTATTCCTTTTACGCAGACCAGTAGTTTTCGTATTCTTCCTAGATTTTACAGTTTGTTTTTCAGTTAATGTAATTAATAATACAGTGGAATTCAGATATCTATTTAACTATTTTTTGGTTTGCCCCATCTTTTCTTTATTCCTTCATTCCTCTTTTCTTTTCTACTTTTAGATTAATAAAAATTTTCCTTATCCCATTTTTATTTCTTTATTGGCCTATTTGTTACAGATTATTTTATTAATTTTTCAGTGGCTATCATAAATATTAAACTATGCATTTTTGATTTACTATAGTCTATCTAAAATTAGTAACTTTATCACATCCTAAACAATGCAAGACCACTACCATACTTGAACTCCATTTATTTCCCTCCTCTTGTCCTTTGGGTAATTGTTGTCACATATTTTACTTCTATTATATATACTGTGTTTTGAATGCATCCCCAAAGTGTGTTGGAAACTTGGTCCCAGTACACCAGTGTTGAGAGGTGGGATCTTTGGAAGGTGATTGGGTCAAGAGGGCTCTGATTCATGAATGGATGAATCCATTCATGGATTGATGAGTTATCGAAGGAGTGGGCTAATTATTATGAGCGTGAATCTGCTAAAAAGCCAGTTTGGCTGTCTGTTGTGAGCTGCCTCACTATATGATGCCCTGCATTGCCTTTTAAATTATATGTCAATGCCTTCGGATAGCTGAAATTTTTTTTCTAGCAGCTTCAAGATGTTACTCTTTTTTCTTCTGGATTCTCTAGTTTGTGTTGCAAAGTCAGTTGTCAATGTTGTTGTTGTTCCCTTAAAGGTTGTGTGTGGGGTGGTTGTTGTTGTTTTTCTTCTGGCTGTTTTTGTTTGTTCGTTTGTTTGGAGACGGAGTTTCAGTGTTGTTTCCCAGGCTGGAGTGCAATGGCACAATCTCGGTTCACACAACCTCTGCTTCCTGGGTTCAAGCAATTCTCCTGCCTCAGCCTCCCAAGTAGCTGGGATTACAATGGGCTAATTTTGTATTTTTCACAGAGATGGGGTTTCACCATGTTGATCAGGCTGGTCTTGAACTCCTGACCTCAAGTGATCCACCCACCTTGGCCTCCCAAAGTGCTGGGATTAGAGGCATGAGCTACTGCACTCGGCCCTGGCTGTTTTTTAATATTTTCTTATTGTTGGTTTTCAGCTGTTAGACCATGATGTGCCTAGGTATAGTTTTCTTTGTATTTCTCCTGCTTGGGACTTCTTAGGACTATTGAATCTGCAGGTTGATTTTTTTTTTTTTTAAATCAGCTTTGCATCTTGGATATTATCTTTTCAGATATTGCTTCTGCCTCATTTTCTGCTTTTCCATTTTTATCTCCTTCTAGGATTTCAATGGCATGTAAATTCAACATTTACACTGGATACATTTCTTCCTATACTCAGCTGTATTTAAAAATCTTTTTTCATTGTGTTTCAATTTGGATATTTTCTATTTATCTGTCTTTTAGTTCAATTATGCTGTCTTTTGTACATCAGTGTGCCATTATTCAAGTTCTTATTTTCAGCTATTATATTTGTAGTTATAGATTGTTAATTTTGTTCTTTATAGTAAATTCCAATGTTCTGTTGTAATTCTCCATCTTTTCATCTATTTTCTTTTAATTTCTTTGATATATTGGAACTGATTATTTCAAAGCCCTTATATCCTAATTTTAATCTGAATCATCTAAGATCTCCTACCATTTTGTTTTATTTCCTTGATTATCAGCCACATTTTCCAGTCTCTCCACAAACCTAGACATTATAAATTGTATGTCAAATATTATACACAAGAATCTTTAGAGGTGCCGGATAATATCATCTTCCAGGAGGGTTCCATGTTAGAAAGGTAGTGTTAGGGGCTGGTCTTCTCATTTCCACATTCATTAAAGTGAGTCAGAACTATATATATATATATAGACTTACTTTGAATCAGTTCACCTCTGTTTCTTAGGCATGTTCTTCCAGGTCTTTTTATTCAAAGTATCCATCATCTTAGCCTTAAGAGACTGAGATTCAGTCTGTCCTTCAGAGGTTTGGGACTTTGATCTTTGGCCTCCTGCTTCAACTGCTTCCAACGTTGGCAAATGTCTTAAGGAAGAGTCCAGCCCTGTGTTTGAAGCAAATCCCATCCTCAAATGGGACTTTGTCTCTTAACTACAATGGTACTAGAGGATATTTCAGTTTGCATTACAGAAGTTTCCTAGTTTCAAAACTCAGCAAGCATACTGTGGAGAAAATTAACTGTGTAAGTTTACATATGATCAGGAAAAGTTTTGCTGATTTCTTATTTTCCCAGTGAAGCCCCTCTGTGAGGGCCAAGTCCAGTCATCAGCCCATGTCTAGAATTAGCAAATCTTTCCAATTCAGAAGAAAATGGTCAGTCACAGACTGCTCCTCTCAGAAAGGCTCTTCCCTTTATGGCTTGTTAAATTCTCTTTGATTCATTGATTTTCCAAGGTCTTTTAAAATACAACTTTTCACAGTGTACCTGGTGTTTTAAAGTTGCTATAGCAGAAATAGTGATTCTTGTCATCTACTGTCTTCTACTGGAAACCAGAAGATTAAATAAATATGTTTAAATGAATAGATAAACTTCTCAAAAAGTTGTTGTGAGAATGAAATTCTATAATATGTTTAAATTATATAGCAGAACATTTATTAATATATTTATGTTATTAGGTTGGTGCAAATGTACTTGCAGTTCTGCCATTAAAAGCAATGGTAAAAACCGCAATTACTTTTGAGCCAACCTAATAGTATTACAATTGGCTTATAGTCTTTAATTTTCCAGTCCATTGGTCCTAATTTTTGTTTCAAATGTAGCCACATTTTTTGCCTTATAAGAACATCTAATTCTGCTTAAATCTCATGTTTTTATGAGTCAGAGTAATTTTGTATCTTTGCTTAAACTTTGCATAATTTGGAAATGTCTTGTTCTTTTAAATTTTTTTTCTTTTTCTCTTTGCATCTTACCATAGAATTAAGATCATATCTGTCATTAACATAGTCCTCACACCAGACGGTGGGTCATGCATCAGAGTGGTTATGACAACATTTTCTGGCAATCATCAGCAAAGTTGGTGAATGAAAGGATTAGGTATGTCTGGCTGTATTCATTTTTCGGGAGTAAACCTCCTTCAAAAGTAGTGAAATGACTATAGCACTGGATACTGTTTGAGGGAACAGAAGTGGGGTTAAGCTCTTGTTTTTGTTTTTTATTTTTTGAGACGGAGTCTCTCTCTGTCTCTCAGGCTGGAGTGTAGTGGCGCTATCTTGGCTCATTGCAACTTCTGCCTCCCAGGTTCAAGCGATTCTCCTGCCTCAGAGATTAGCTGAGATTACAGGCGCATGCCACCACTCCTGGCTAATCATTGTATTTTTTGTAGAGACGGGATTTCACCATGTTGGCCAGGCTGGTCTCGAACTCCTGACCTCAAGTGATCTGCTCACTTCGGCCTCCCAAAGTGCTGGGATTACAGGAGTGAGCCACCATGACAAGTCTTAAGCTCTTATTTTATGGGACATGGTGAAACCTACAATTCAATGGAACGGAACTTAACATCAGTGTTCAAGGATTATTAAAATATTCTTGGTGTACTAAGTATGTGAATTAGCTTTAAGTTTTGTGACAGCTTTGCCACAGCCATAGAAAGTTCTTGATTGGCTTGATATCTTTATTGACTTTTTTTATTCACCATAAAACATAAAATAAGACAGAAGATCAGTGATTAATATCCCTACTGCTCTCACTTGGTCTTATTGCTACACTTTAGGCACATTAGGCTTCTTACACCTTTGGTTGTCAATGAGGCAGGATGATGAAAGTGTTAAGGAGGTAAGCAAGAATTTTCTTTCTATCATTTGTAACATTGGAGATGATTTGAAAAACTTTACTGCATTTTAATTTCTTTATACATAAAAGTGGGTTAATGCAGCCTTCCAATTCTATAATGTCATTATTATTTATGAGTATTTATCTAGTACACTGTGTTTTCAATATACTTTATAATCACTAATTAGCTATTCAACACAACACTGCTATGAAATAGGTCAGGTAAATTATCTCTACTTTATAGGGATGCAAACTGAGACACAGAGATTTAGAGACATGCCTAAAGGTATACAGCAAGCGGGAATAGAGAAGCAAGTCAGAACTCTTGAGTTCTTGATGCTCAGTCCTATGAATGACACTAAATATTTTATGTGCATTTTAAGATTCTGAAGCAAAAAGAATTTCTTACTGATACAATGACAGGGCAATGTGAGTTGAGAGGAGATGGCAGGTGGGGAAGATAACTAGGAAAGTAAGCTGGATGTGAGTGGAGGCAGGTGATGGTGGTAATGGTGCTGATGGTGGTGGTGGTGGAGTGTGTGTAAGGGGTAGAAATTAGTAGACCTGAAGCTGAGGTAAAAATTAATCAATTTTTTCTATTCTCTCTACGTTTGGAGTTAATAAAAGTCAAGTTGCATATTTACAGTTGGAATTTAAATCTGACTGCACTTTATGCAAATGCAATTGGCAAATTTTTCGTTAAAATATCATTTTGACAGGTTTCATTAATTTTAAAAATGTGTATTGAGTTTCTTCTGAATTGTAATATTATCATCAGTGGGTCACAGTAGCCCAGCCAGGAAGAACAACAGAAAGCCCTCACATTTTAAGTACAGCAATGAGTATAGAGCTTCCCCAACCCAAACTTCAGTCTTGATTTGTCCAAGCAAAAGCCTGTTATTACTTTGGTCAGCCTTTCCAGGGAAAACTAGGAATCCATTTACTCATTAAGAAATATGCGAGGCCCAGTGCTGTGCCCTAGAGAAACAATTCTTGAGTAAAGGATGGTTAAAAACAAATAAAACAATGTTCAAAGTGTTTTAAACAATCATGTTGTGTAAGCACATTAGCTCCCTGGCCTGTAATCAGTGGTTTCCTTACTTGTTGCATGTGCCATCCCCATTCTGGCCTCAGTGTGGCAAAGAATCCTGTCATTAACTGGCTACAGGAAAGGCTGCAACAGAAACCAACCTAATTTTAAACCCTTTAAATAGCAGCTTAATGTTGAAGCACAACAAATACAACCATTCCGAGGTTTTTTCATTAACCACTCTTGTTGGGAGGAAATGGTAACTCTTAAAGAATAGAAACCCCTTTGGTCCTAAAGCAGTTATTCTGCTGTAGATCCCAGGGCTGCAAAGAAGGGAGGGATGACCACACAGAAGGAGGACCAGCAATTCACAAACAGGACTCTGCTATGGAAGTGAATCATGCTCAGAGTAACAAGTATTTTCTCTGCTTTCTTTCGTGAGTGCTCTCGAGCCAAATAGCAGAAGGGAACGAGTGAGCAGAGACACGGGTTGGGAGTCAAGGCAGTTGTCCAAGATGGTGCCAATGAGTGATCTGGGGGAATTTAAGAAAGGGTAATATTATGGCTGGTTTTTCCAACTAAGTGCCTCAACTCAATTTTGCTAAGAGACACCATTGGCAATTTTGTGCTTGCATCCAAAAGGATGTGAAAAACACATCTACTAAATAAGCCGGTTGCCCCATTTCCTTTCCTTTTCTGAGTAATAATAGCTTTCTATCTTTTGATGTGCTGATTAAAAAATAAATTCCTTCTTATAACTCATGTTTTGCTGCTAGCAGCAATTGGTTGCATAAAAGACCAAGTTCATTAAAACTCCCACACACAGACTCAAAACACAGCAGTTTTGAAACATCTGATCATTCTAACATTAATTTTCAAATTAGGAAAAATTTTACCTACTTCTTCTCAACCACATTGAACATTTCAAATTATTTCTTTTATGTCTTGAAACAAACTGTAAGGAAAAATGGTTTAGAGAATTGGGTGAATAGAGCTGAGCTACATTTCTTGCTGCTTTGTGCTGTTTGGTTTCTGCCCTAAATTAGCACCAGCCCAGAGGCTTACCCTACAAATCTAATCACCTGCAGATTTCCTCCTTCCTTTCAGAAACCCAGAAAAAAAAAAAAATGATGAACAGGCCAAATGGCAACAAAAATAGCCCTTGTGCTGCCAATCTGCTGGAGATGGCCATTACATTTAGTCTTAGGGCACAGCTATGAAATGTGTTCCTCCCCTTTATGGGAGTGCAGGGGGTGGGGAAGGTGGAACCAAATCCCCACATTTGATTCTTTTCTCTAAGAGCCTCTTAAGGAAATTTTGACTCTGTGTTAGAGCCAATGGGCTATATCCTACTAGTTCATCTCACTCCCTTCTGCCCTGTGCCCCTTGCCCCCTGCCCCCTTTATTAAGATCTGACAAGTATCCAACACTAATCACTTTCCACTTAGTTTTTCAGAAGAGGTAGCACGGTCTGGCCAATGACTTTCTCCATTAGGCAACTGGGAAAGGGATCCCGGACATTTTCCTAAAAGCTGCATGTTTGGACTTTCTCTCTGATGGATGGTGTGACAGCCATAAATCAGAACACATTGTGAATGTTAACATCTTGCTCCACAACTGCATTTGTTGATGAAATGGAGGTTCATGGTATGATGAGTGGAAAAAGTAGGTTACAAAACAGTACGTATAATATGATTTCATTTTTACAACTATCTGCATTTTTAAAAGCCTGAAGGCATATTTAACACTCTTTGGGGAATAAGCTTTGTCTTGCATTTTTAAAATCACATTTTAAAAAATGTTTTTAAAAATTCACATGTATAATTGTGTAATAAAATCAAATCAATTTTTGATCATTTCACAGTACGTTTTAATGATAAAGAATAGGAAAAATTTATCTAGAAAGTGATATTCTTCAGTAGGCTGCAAAATAACATAGCTTCCATGTAACAACATTTTCCAGATGAATAATAATAATGATTATAGTACTGTACCAAGGGCTGTATGATTATCATCACTGACCTTCCCAATAGTTCTGCGAAATGGACATTACTTTTATTCTTCCAATTTTACAGACAACTGAGGCTCATGGAGTCTATGTAACTAATCTAAGTAATAGCTAGGGAGTTATGAAGCTGAATCAAGTTTGCCAATTGGTGAAAATGTCCAATCACACTTATAATGAGATTTCAACTGACATCAATTTCCCAACTAGGTCTATCATTGTTAATGAGGAGGGCTTGAATGGGAATGACTAATAAGGTTTATTACTGTATTTTAGCCAATCCACAAGACAGTCTCTTCCCTCTAAGAATTCCTAGATGAGAAAGATGACAAAATGTGGATGCATGTAAAATATAAAGCAGATAAAAGCACATCCTTTCATTTACTTGTAATTCCCCAAATAATTTTTAAGCACTGGTTATGTGTATGAAAACAAAAAGGATTTAAACTGTGATTCTATTTTGGGTGTTTAGTTTTACTGTGCCAGTTTTAAGGGAAAGGCTCAGGAAGGAGAGGCTGGATGGAGATAGTGTATAAGAAGAGGAGGCTAACTATTATAGTTGAGGAAAAATTTAAAATACAGAAGGAGAAGTAAGAAGAAAGAGCAAAGAAGATTTATGGAAGGCAAAAATGATTCAATCTGTTTTCTAGACCAATATTTTGAATCAACCAATTTAGAAAATAGAAATCTTAAAGTAATTAGGAAAAGGAGACTTGGAAATGTGATTGTGGAAGAAGGAATGCCAGACATAGAGAAATTAAACAACTAGACAGGAGAATCATGAAAGTTAGTGTGCTGGTAAATATTTAACAACTGGCTTTTAGGAGGAAAAATCCCCCTGATTTGTTAACTTGCCAGTTTCTATGGTGTAAATTCTCACACTACCAGTGTTGATGAAAGTGGAATTGGCAAGATAAGCACAAAATTAGCACTTGTGAATCCATGCTAGCTGGCTCAACATGTCACTAAATTGTGCTATTGAAGAATAAATCAATAGAATGAGACTGGTAGTTTTGTACAAAGGGGTTAGAATTTCTTGTCTCTTGAGATAGGTGTTGGGCTTAAAATTTCACTTAGCACATGTTTTCTTCACAGAAAGTATAAAACAACAATCCAAACAAGATAGTTGGGTGAGGGGAGGCAGATATTTAAAAGTAACTTAAAAAACAATCTGTTTTTTAAAGTAACATTAAGAATTGTCAAGCAAATTAGAAGTATTATTTTTCATATCCAACTATAATATGCTAATCTGACTTAGAACTTTTTCTTTTTTTTTTTTTTCTTAAGTGAAAGCAAGTTTATTAAGAAAGTAAAAGAATAAAAAGAATGGCTATTCCATAGGCAGAACAGCCCTGAGGGCTGCTGGTTGCCCATTTTTATGGTTATTTTTTGATGATATGCTAAACAAGGGGTCAATTATTCATTATTTATTTATTTATTTATTTATTTATTTATTTTTATTATGCTTTATGTTCTAGGGTACATGTGCACAATGTGCAGGTTTGTTACATGTGTATACATGTGCCATGTTGGTGTGCTGCACCCATTACCTCGTCATTTACATTAGGTATATCTCCTAATGCTATCCCTCTCCCCTTCCCCCACCCCACAACAGGCCCTGGTGTGTGATGTTCCCCTTCCTGTGTCCAAGTGTTCTCATTGTTCAATTCCCACCTACGAGTGAGAACATGCAGTGTTTGGATTTCTGTACTTGCAATAGTTTGCTGAGAATAATGGTTTCCAGCTGCATCCATGTCCCTACAAAGGACACGAACTCATCCTTTTTTATGGCTACATTGTATTCCATGGTGTATATGTGCCACATTTTCTTAATCCAGTATATCATTGACGGACATTTGGGTTGGTTCCAAGTCTTTGCTATTGTGAATAGTGCTGCAATAAAGATGTGTGCATGTGTCTTTATAGCAGCATGATTTATAATCCTTTGGGTATCTACCCAATAATGGGATGGCTGGGTCAAATGGTATTTCTAGTTCTAGATCCTTGAGGAATCACCACACTGTCTTCCACAATGGTTGAACTAGTTTACAGTCCCACCAACAGTGTAAAAGTGTTCCTGTTTCTCCACATCCTCTCCAGCACCTGTTGTTTCCTGATATTTTAATGATTGCAATTCTAACTGGTGTGAGATGGTATCTCATTGTGGTTTTGATTTGCATTTCTCTGATGGCTAGTGTTGATGAGCATTTTTTCACGTGCCTGTTGGCTGCATAAATGTCTTCTTTAGGAAGTGTCTGTTCATATCCTTTGCCCACTTTTTGATGGGGTTGTTTGTTTTTTTCTTGCAAATTTGTTTGAGTTCTTTGTAGGTTCTTGATAGTAGCCCTTTTTCAGATGGGTAGGTTGCAAAAATTTTCTCCCATTCTGTAGGTTTCCTGTTCACTCTGATGGTAGTTTCTTTTGCTGTGCAGAAGCTCTTTAGTTTAATTAGATCCCATTTGTCAATTTTGGCTTTTGTTGCCATTGCTTTTGGTGTTTTAGTCATGAAGTCTTTGCCCATGCCTATGTCCTGAAAGGTATTGCCTAGGTTTTCTTCTAGGAATTTTATGGTTTTAGGTCTAACATTTAAGTCTTTATTCCATTTTGAATTAATTTTTGCATAAGGTGTGAGGAAGGATCCAGTTTCAACTTTCTACCTATGGCTAGCCAGTATTCCCAGCACCATTTATTAAATAGGGAATCCTTTCCCCATATCTTGTTTTTGTCAGGTTTGTCAAAGATCAGATGGTTGTAGATGTAGAAATAAAGTCTGAGGACTCTTTACAGAACTCATTTTTATGAAGAATCATTGACTTTCAAAAATACTTGAGGTTACCCAGTTTAATTAGATCCCATTTGTCAATTTTGGCTTTTGTTGCCATTGCTTTTGGAGTTTTAGACAGAAGTCCTTGCCAATGCCTGTGCACTGAATGGTATTGCGTAGGTGTTCTTCTAGGGTTTTTTATGGTTTTAGGTCTAATATTTAAGTCTTTAATCCATCTTGAATTAATTTTTGTATAAGGTGTAAGGAAGGGATCTGGTTTCAGCTTTCTACTTATGGCTAGCCAGTATTCCCAGCACCATTTATTAAATAGGGAATCCTTTCTCCATTTCTTGTTTTTATCAAGTTTGTCAAAGATCAGATGGTTGTAGATGTGTGGTATTATTTCTGAGGGCTCTGTTCTGTTCCATTGGTCTATATCTCTGTTTTGGTACCAGTACTATGCTGTTTTGGTTACTGTAGCCTTGTAGCATAGTTTGAAGTCAGGTAGCGTGATGCCTCCAGCTTTTTTCTTTTGACTTAGGATTGTCTTGGCAATGCGGGCTCTTTTTTGGTTCCATATGAACTTTAAAGTAGATTTTTCCAATTCTGTGAAGAAAGCCATTGGTAGCTTAATGGGGATGACATTGAATCTATAAATTACCTTGGGCTGTGTGGCCATTTTCACGATATTGATTCATCCTATCCATGAGCATGGAATGTTCTTCCATTTGTTTGTGTCCTCCTTTATTTCATTGAGCAGTGGTTTGTAGTTCTCCTTGAAGAGGTCCTTGACATCCCTTGTAAGTTGGATTCCTAGGTATTTTATTCCCTTTGAAGCAATTGTGAACGGGAGTTCATTCATAATTTGGCCCTCTGTTTGTCTGTTACTGGTGTACATGAATGCTTGTGATTTTTGCACATTGATTTTGTATCCTGAGACTTTGCTGAAGTTGCTTATCAGCTTAAGGAGATTTTGGGCTGAGACGATGGGGTTTTCTAAATATACAATCATGTCATCTGCAAACAGGGACAATTTGACTTCCCATTTTCCTACTTGAATACCCTTTATTTCTTTCTCTTGCCTGATTGCCCTAGCCAGAACTTCCAACACTATGTTGAATAGGAGTGGTGAGGAGGGCATCCCTATCTTGTGCCAGTTTTCAAAGGGAATTTTTCCAGTTTTTGCCCATTCAGTATGATATTGGCTGTGGGTTTGTCATAAACAGCTCTTATTATTTTGTGATATGTTCCATCAATACCGAATTTATTGAGAGTTTTCAGCATGAAGGGCTGTTGAATTTTTTCGAAGGCCTTTTCTGCATCTATTGAGATAATCATGTGGTTTTTGTCTTTGGTTCTGTTTATATGCTGGATTACATTTATAGACTTGCATATATTGAACCAGCCTTGCATCCCAGGGATGAAGCCCACTTGATCATGGTGGATAAGCTTTTTGATGTGTTGCTGAATCCGGTTTGCCAGTATTTTATTGAGAATTTTTGCATCAAAGTTCATCAGGGATATTGGTCTAAAACTCTCTTTTTTTGTTGTGTCTTTGCCAGGCTTTGGTATCAAGATGATGTTGGCCTCATAATATGAGTTAGGGAGGATTCCCTCTTTTTCTATTGATTGGAATAGTTTCAGGAGGAATGGTACCAGCTCCTCCTTGTACCTCTGGTAGAATTCAGCTGTGAATCCATCTGGTCCTGGACTTTTTCTGGTTGGTAAGCTATTAATTATTGCCTCAATTTCTGAGCCTGTTATTGGTCTATTCAGGGTTTCGACTTCTTTCTGGTTTAGTCTTGGGAGAGTGTATGTGTCCAGGAATTTATCCATTTCTTCTAGGTTTTCTAGTTTATTTGCATAGAGGTATTTATAGTATTCTCTGACAGTATTTTGTATTTCTGTGGGGTCAGTGGTGATATCCTCTTTATCATTTTTTATTGTGTCTATTTGATTCTTCTCTCTTTTCTTCTTTGTCTTGCTAGCAGTCTATCAATTTTGTTGATTTTTTTTCAAAAACCAGCTCCTGGATTCACTGATGCTTCGAAAGGATTTTGTGTCTCTATCTCCTTCAGTTCTGCTCTGATCTTAGTTATTTCTTGCCTTCTGCTAGCTTTTGAATGTGTTTGCTCTTGCTTCTCTAGTTCTTTTAATTGTGATGTTAGGGTATCAATTTTAGATCTTTCCTGCTTTCTCTTGTGGGCATTTAGTGCTATAAATTTCCCTCTACACACTGCCTTAAATGTGTCCCAGAGATTCTGGTATGTTGTATCTTTGTTCTCATTGGTTTCAAAGAACATCTTTATTTCTGCCTTCATTTCGTTATGTACCCAGTAGTCATTCAGGAGCAGGTTGTTCAGTTTCCATGTAGTTGAGTGGTTTTGAGTGAGTTTCTTAATCCTGAGTTCTAGTTTGATTGCACTGTGGTCTGAGAAACAGTTTGTTATAATTTCTGTTTGTTTAAATTTGCTGAGGAGTGCTTTACTTCCAATTATGTGGTCAATTTTGGAATAAGTGCGATGTGGTGCTGAGAAGAATGTATATTCTGTTGATTTGGGGTGGAGAGTTCTGTAGATGTCTATTAGATCCCCTTGGTGCAGAGTTGAGTTCAAGTCCTGAATATCCTTGTTAATTTTCTGTCTTATTGATCTGCCTAATGTTGACAGTGGGTTGTTAAAGTCTCCCATTATTATTTTGTGGGAGTCTAAGTCTCTTTGTAAGTCTCTAAGGGCTGGCTTTAAGAATCTTGGTGCTCCTGTATTGGGTGCATATATATTTAGGATAGTTAGCTCTTCTTGTTGAATTGATCCCTTTACCATTATGTAATGGCCTTCTTTGTCTCTTTGGATCTGTGTTGGTTTAAAGTCTGTTTTATCAGAGACTAGGATTGCAACCCCTGCCTTTTTTGTTTTCCATTTGCTTGGTAGATCTTCCTCCATCCCTTTATTTTGAGCCTATGTGTGTCTCTTCATGTTAGATGGGTCTCCTGAATACAGCAAACTGATGCGTCTTGACTCTAATTTGCCAGTCTGTGTCTTTTAATTGGAGCATTTAGCCCGTTTACATTTAAGGTTAATATTGTTATGTGCGAACTTGATCCTGTCATTATGATGTCAGCTGGTTATTTTGCTCGTTAGTTGATGCAGTGTCTTCCTAGCATTGATGGTCTTTACATTTTGGCATGTTTTTGCAGTGGCTGATAATGGTTGTTCCTTTCCATGTTTACTGCTTCCTTCAGGAGCTCTTGTAAGGCAGGCCTGGTGGTGACAAAATCTCTCAGCATTTACCTGTCTGTAAAGGATTTTATTTCTCCTTCACTTATGAAACTTAGTTTGGCTGGATATGAAATTCTGGGTTGAAAATTCTTTTCTTTAAGAATGTTGAATATTGGCCCCTGGTCTCTTCTGGCTTGTAGAGTTTCTGCTGAGAGATCTGCTGTTAGTCTGATGGGCTTCCCTTTGTGGGTAACCTGACATTTCTCTTTGACTGCCCTTAACATTTTTTCCTTCATTTCAACTTTGGTGAATCTGACAATTATGTGTCTTGGAGTTGCTCTTCTCAAGGAGTATCTTTGTGGTGTTCTCTGTATTTCCTGAATTTGAATGTTGGCCTGCCTTGCTAGGCTGGGGAAATTCTCCTGGATAATAACCTGCAGAGTGTTTTCCAACTTGGTTCCATTCTCCCCGTCACTTTCAGGTACACCAATCAGATGTAGATTTCGTCTTTTCAAATAGTCCCATATTTCTTGGAGGCTTTGTTCATTTCTTTTTACTCTTTTTTCTCTAAACTTCTCTTCTCACTTCATTTCATTCATTTGATCTTCAATCACTGATACCCTTTCTTCCAGTTTATCAAGTTGTTTACTGAAGCTTGTGCATTTGTCACATAGTTCTCATATCATGGTTTTCAGCTCTGTCAGGTCATTTAAGGACTTCTCTACATTGGTTATTCTAGTTAGCCATTCGTCAAATCTTTTTTCAAGGTTTTTAGCTTCTTTGCACTGGCTTCATAATTCCTCCTTCAGCTCAGAGAAATTTGATCATCTATAGCCTTCTTCTCTCAACTCGTCAAAGTCATTCTCCGTCCAGTTTTGTTCTGTTGCTGGCGAGGAGCTGCATTCCTTTGGAGAGGGAGTGGTGCTCTCATTTTTAGAATTTTCAGCTTTTCTACACTGTTTTTCCCCATCTTTGTGGTTTTATCTACCTTTGGTCTTTGATGGTGGTGATGGACAGATATGGTTTTGGTGTGGGTGTCCTTTCTGTTTGTTAGTTTTCCTTCTAACCATCAGGACCCTCAGCTGCAGGTCTGTTGGAGTTTGCTCGAGGTCCAGTCCAGACCCTGTTTGCCCAGGTTTCAACAGCGGAGGCTGCAGAAGAGTGAATATTACTGAACAGCAAATGTTGCTGTCTGATAGTTCCTGTGGAAGCTTCATCTCAGAGGTGTACCTGGCCGTATGAAGTGTCAGTCTGCCCCTAGTGGGGGATATCTCCCAGTTAGGCTACTTGGGAGTCAGGGACCCAATTGAATAGGCAGTCTGTCCGTTCTCAGATCTCAAACTCCGTGCTGGGAGTACCACTACTCTCTTCAAAATTGTCAGACAGAGACGTTTACATCTGCAGAGCTTTCTGCTGCCTTTTGTTTAGCTATGCCCTGTCCCCAGAGGTGGAGTCTACAGAGGCAGACAGGCCTCCTTGAGCTGCAGTGGGCTCCATCCAGTTTGAGCTTCCTGGCCACCTTGTATACCTACTTAAGCCTCAGCAATGTTGGGTGCCCCTCCCCCAGACTTGCTGTAGATCTCAGACTGCTGTGGTAGCAATGAGGGAGGCTCTGTGGGCGTGGGACCCTCTGAGCCAGGTGCGGATTGCCAAATCCATGGTGAAATGCAGGGGGTTTCATAGATGAGCTGGTGAGGAGATGGTGTAGGATCTACATAGGGCATGAAAGACTGGTTAGGCCAGATGTGCTATTTGCATAGAGTGCGATCTGTGGTATCCCCTACCCTTTTCTTTTATTATGCAGGTGGGTTCTCTGCCTGAGCTCTGCCATGTTGCCCATTTCTTTCTTATTGTACACCCCTGTGGTAACAAAAAAAAGGGAGGATGGAGCCTCCATGTTGGTCAACCTGGCCCCCAGTTCGTCCTTTCTTATTGGCTCAGCTGCCAGCATTCCCCCGTGTAAGCTTCTAACTTCCGTATTTACATTTGCAGCTCAAATTTTCAGGCTGCTCTTTGCTAGAAAAGAGATGATTTGGGGGGGGGCTGCTTTTTGTTAGAAAAGAAGCTCTTCTGAGGACTCTTTTGCCCTCCATCTGCCTAAATAATGTCTTTTTGCCTCCTGTATCAAAATGACCTTTCTTTCTAGAATAGCTCTATTGGTATTATGACCTAGACTAGGCATGCTCATGTCTGCCCTTGCAGCACCAGCCCCCATAGTGCTCACTTCTAAGCACATGTTAATTATGACAGTTTTGCTACCTTTGTATAGAACTGTGCAGTGTTTCAGGTTTTTTGTATATCTTTTCTCATCCTCTCTCACAGTGAACTCATAAAGTACACATTTAATATAGGAAAGAATTATTCCCATTTCACAAATAAGATAAAATAAGACTGACAGAGATAACATGATTTACCCAAGTGATCATGTGGTGGATAAAACTAGAACTAATAGCTGGATCTTCAAATTTCTAGCTCTGATACTCTTTCCACTATACCTTTATTTATTTGTTTATTTTTTTGGAGACAGGGTCTCGCTCTGTCAGACATGCTGGAGTACAGTGGTGCAATCTCAACTCATTGCAACTTCTGCCTCTTGGGTGCAAGCAACTCTCTTGTCTCAGCCTCTTGAAGAGCTGGGACTACACCCTTGTGCCACCACGTCCTGCTAATTTTTGCATTTTTTTTTTTTTTTTTTTTTAAGTAGAGATGGGGTTTCACCATGTTGGCCGGGCAGGTCTTGAACTCCTGACCTCAAGTAATCTGCCTCCCTTGGCCTCCCAAAGTGCTAGGATTACAGTTGTGAGCCACTATGCCCAGCATATACCTTTATTTTTAAGATAAAGTGGAAAAGTGGGGGATTCATGGCTACACAGGTACCTGCCTGCGAGACAATAGGTGAGCACCGGTAACAGTGCTTTCCAGAAATATGGCAGAGATGAGCTTTCCTTTCTTCATGTTGACTTACCTTTGTCTCAGTCTTTTGTTTTGAAATAAGAAGAGTTTTGAAGGCTTTACTGTTGGCCTTTCCCCTTGTTGGGAGTGGAGGTAGGTTATACATTCATTTCATTTATTTTATTCATTGTAATACTTCATAAAAACCTGTGTTATGTGCCAAGCTCGGAGCTGGGTTGCAAATAGGACAGCAGGGACATTGCTCCTGTCTTTATAGAACAAACATGGGGATGAACAAACATATCCATGTGAAGCCACTAAACTTTGTAAAGTCGGAATAAACTAAATTCTTACGATGTTAAAGCAATCATTTATGGAAGCGATACCTTTTCTATGAAAAACACCTGAGAAGTTCTTTAGTAAAGTTGTCTTACGCTAGGAGGTGATCATTTTTAGATTTCTTTTATTTATTTGTTTTTGAGATAGGATCTGACTCTGTCACACAGGCTGGAGCACAGTGGCGCAATCTCAACTCACGTGGCCTCAATCTCCCTGGCTCAAGCAATCCTGCCTCAGTCACCTGAGTGACTGGGACTACAGGCATGTGTCACTACACCTGGCTAAGTTGTGTAGTTTTTGTAGAGATGGGGTTTCGCTATGTTGCCCAGGCTGGTCTCGAACTCCTGAGCTCAAGCAATCTGTTCACATTGGCCTCCCAAAGTTCTGGGATTATAGGCATGAGCCACTACACCTGTCCCTATTTTTAGATTTCTTAATAATTTTTGTTTATTAAGCAGGAGAGCAGAGGCAACATCCACTGAATGCCTACTAAGGGCCGCTATGCCACTCAGTTCCTACAATGAACCCCATGAAGTAGGCACCATCATCTCCATAGTAGAGAAGAGGAAATAGTGGCTAAACGCCACAAATTCACTTGTGTACATTAATACACCTATTAACTGGTAAAAACTAAAACCTGAGTATTCCTGCCTTCTCCACTATACCATACCATGGCATTTCCTTTGCCCAACTCTTGGTCTTTAGGATTTATTCCCTGTCCTACTCCATTTGCATTGCTACAAGAGATACCTGAGGCTGGGTAATTTGTAAAGAAAAGAGGTTTACTTGGCTCATGGTCCTGCAGGCTGTACAAGAAGTATGGTATCAGCATCTGCTTCTGGTGAGGGCTGCAGACTCCTTCTACTCATGGCAGAAGGGGAAAGGGAACCAGAGTGTGGAGATCACATGGCAAGAGAGAAGCAAGAGAAACAGGGGAGGGAGGTGTCAGAGTCTTTTCAACAATCAGTTCTCAAGGGAACTCACAGAGCAAGAACGCACTCATTTCCTCCAGGAGGGCACCAAGCCACTGATGAGGGATCCACCCCATGACCCAAACACCTCCCACCAGGCCCCACCTCCAACACTGGAGATCAAATTTCAATGTGCGATTTGGAAAGGACAAATATCAAAACCAGATCCAAACCATAGCATTCCCCTGGGATTTCATGGATAAGAAGTGTTTAGCATTCTTCCGCCAGACAGCTCAGTGTGTGCACTATTGCCACTCTCACACCTCCACACACACACCGGGTTAGTGGGTGGGATATAAGAAAGAAAATAATCCTGCTGCTTGGAGCCTTCACTAGTAGCTTTTCCATTCTTTCTGTTTTAATCAAGACACATGGCAACTAATCAAGACATGTGGCAACCCTTCACACTGCTGTGAACGCTGACTTCTCCTTTGTATATACTGTGTTACTTAAGTGCTTCTGCTTAAGTTGGTGTCAGTGGCAAGATGCTCTTTATCAGAAGAAAGAAAGAAAGATGGATTTCAGAATAAATAAACATGTACAAGAAATAAAACCTTTTACTCTTGGGAGTCACTTCTGGAATTAGAGCTATCTTTCTCCTGTCTCATCCCCACAGGTTGGAGCCTTAAGGAAATTACAGTTCTGACTTCTTTATGATACCATCTCACATACTGTCCCTATCTGATTTGTCTTGGATGTGGTCCACCCAAGTAGTATGACCACCCTGTCACAGGGGGAAGCAGTTCCCAGCAGTCCTGCCTTGTTTTACACAAAGACTCTGTTGGCCCCACCTGAATGTGTACACAAAGCTTATGCATGAATGTTAAGTGTAGGGAATGCCTCTGTAACTGGTGATATTTAAATATATGTTTTGGACACTCATGGGTGTTCTCTCTCTCTCACTGTCAAGTATAGACACACACACATAGTCATGTGTGCTTTTTAAATTCATAAGCCTTCTTTCAAAAACAAATAAGAAAAAATATGTTTTCTGAGAAAATTTTTTTTCTTAAAGAGTCTCTAATACATTGTCTATAAGGTTCAGTAGTTAATCAATAAACTCAAATTATTGAGGCAGCTCTAAAATTTAAAATGCAATCCAGTTCTAAGCCAAGACTAGAGTTCTTTCCTGTTATTTACAGGTGTAACTAAAATACACTTTGGTTTGAAAAATGTTCCAAACTGAACTTCAAATGTGCCATTTGTCTGAAGAGTTAGATATTGAATTGTTTTGAGAAATTTATTTTAACGGAGTTTATTTTTCACTTAGAAAACAGCTATTGAAAATAAGTAACTTGATTCATTGTTATTTAGAGTTCTTCAAAAGAAATAGAAGAGCCTTGTATATCAACTACATTAGATAAAAAGTTTAAGTTTTTGATGTTTTGATGTTTTCAGCTAAGTAGATTTTAATGGCCCAAAGGTAAATTTTACATTAAAAAAAGTATCTCCAACACAGAGTACAGCAACACAGATGACATGTGTGGTCAAAAAAAATACCTGAAACTAATCATTTAACTATATGATAAGCGTCACCATCTAGACTGAATTAAGGAGGGCCAGGCCTGGATCATCTCAAATTCTACAAAACTGCCAGCACTGCAATTGTTAAGTCCCGTGGGAAAAAAGCCTGTGTGGGCTCAAACTTCAGACTTATAAAAAGAGCTAAGTGTCTGATAAAAACGGTTTACTAGAATAATTTGTTAATTAAAATTATTGCATTATTTATCTAAAATAGCTGTGGGCAATTGTATGAAGCAGAGTTTATGTTCATTCTTCTCTTTTCAAAATAAGAGAATGTTTTGCTTCATGTGCTTGTATTTAAGCATTGGGATATTGGGGTTATATAAATTAATTGTATCTTAGCAGCACTGACACGAATAGACTCTTTAGGAATAACATGTCGAAGTAGGGCTGGCTTTTTTTTCTTTTACCACCCACATTATGTTATGAGTAGCACAGGGTATTTAAATGCTTTGGCACAGAGCATGAATAAAGACCTGATCTTGAAAATACCATTATCGTTATTTATTTTGAAATTGACACTCTGCTCTATTTTAAGGCTTACACCCAGTTTTATCTGTGTGTCTCAGATAATCCAACACACGCATAAGAACAGGGCCCAAATGTCATTCTTTCTTCACCCCTATCCCTGGGTCTTTCCATTTAATTTTTTGAGGAAAAAATAAAAGGCGAAGAAAACATGGGTCCAGAAAAAGACATCCGCTGAGGAATTTTGTTTATTATGATTGGACAGCTGCTGTTGGCCTAGTAAGGATCATTTTATGTTTTATTTTGATTGAATAGATATCACTTTGCCAACCATAATTTTTACAATTCAGCTTTTCAGTCAAAATGAAATGACCTTTAAATTTTCTTTCTTCTTCTTCTTTTTTTTTTCCAGCAGATGGTTGTTCCCTGAGCGTGTCATTGTTGTGTGGATGATTATTCTATTACCTTATAAGTGACTAATTTGATGTTACATTTAATGGACTCGTCTTTTTATACTACCTTGGCTGAAACCCACATATTGGCTAAATATGTTTCATCTAATAATATGAAAAAGTTCCCTGGGGATTCTGCGGGAAGGAATCTGGCCCTTGGTCTTGGGTCAGATGCTGTTGATGTCTTTATTTGACAAAGATTTTCCTTTTTAAAAAAATATTTTTTATCTCATTTATTTTTAAAATTTTTTTCTGTAGAGACAGGGTCTCACTAGGTTGTTCAGGCTGATCTTAAGTGATCCTCCTGCCTCAGCCTGCTGAGTCCCTGGGATTACAAGCATGAATTAAGGAGGTACTTAAAAAATATACTCTAAAAACTGATTAACATAAAGCAGGCCAATTGACCTCCTCCAAACTTTGGTTTTGTGATAAATGTGGGCAGGGCCTATGTCATATTCATCTCTGTGTTCCCAGTACCGGGCCCATAATGAAAACTCATTGTTTTTTTTTTTTTATTTCAATAGAAATGCTTATTCTTTCACCTGTCTCTGTGACTTGACTTTTTTGCAGGGTCATTGTTCTGTAGAGATTTTGGAATGGGTTAATATACTGAGACTTTAAAAGCTCTGAGTTGCACAACTGAGTTTTATCTTGATATATTTAATCAAGCTTTGGACAAAAGCTGACACTGAGAAAGAACTCATAGCCACATTACAATGGACATCTTTCCTGGATTACAGTCTGAAGGCATAAGAATTCCATTTTTATTGAACATATGCTCTTAATTCCTGAAGTGCTAGAGGACATATGTGGCATCTTATTCATGCCTATTTTGGGACAAGGTCAGGTATAAGGATAGCAAATAGAAATAGCATAACAAGTGAATTTTGCCAATGACACACCAACATCTATGCAAAATGAGTGTGTGTGTTTAGAGTAATTAGAGGAAAGTGAAAATTCCATGTATTGGCAGGATTTCTAAAGAGGGAAGGGCAGAGTTTCAAAGGTCAATGGGTCAATCTTTTAGGCCCTCACATATTAGGGTTAAAGGTAAATATGCTGTTCCAATGTAGAGTTTGATTCCATCAAATTAAATGTTGCAATATTTTCCCTCAGGATTACAAAGTGATTCTTACAAAAGTAAGAAATTTAGTTGGTACTTTAGTCTCCTAAAATTAGATATTAAGTACTCTTTGAAACACCCAGTTTGGGAGATTAGAATTCATAGATTTATATGTCTGTAATTTAGATTGATGAAGAAGGTATTTCACATGGGTTCCAAACAGCAGAGAAATTGCTCTCCAGCTCTCCCCCGCACACATTCCCATAATATTTATAAACTCAACCCTGACACCTGTGGTTTCTCTCTATTCATTTCTATATTTATGATCCCACAGCATTACATTGCATTTCAATTATTATTATTAACATTTATGTTTCTTTCACTAGAATGTGTTATCTTTCTAGCTGAATTTGTAGAGTTAAAAGCAGTGTTCTGAAGTCAGACCACTTGAGTTCAAATCTCAATGACAGTGTGTGTGAACTTGGGTGAGATGCTCATCTCCTCAGTTCCCTCCTGTGTAAAATCTGAAAAACAATATGCCAACCTCTTACAGTTGGTATGAGGATTAAATTAGATATTTTATGAAATAAGAACAGTGCCTCGGACATAGTAAGTGCTAAATAAATGCTAGTTGTTTCTGGTACATAGTATTCATTCAACAAATGTTGGTTGAATAAATAATCATTAGAAATGTTTGAAAAACCCTTTCTGTTGAGGTGATCTAAACTTTTTATATTGATATGCAGTTACGGGAATGAGAAGGTTCATTTGAAGGTGGTTCAAAACTATCGCTATTTTCTTATTTGATAGTATCTTTATATTTGAAGCAAAAATAGTATCTTGTGTGGTCTTCTTTTTGCATTATCTATACGTGCAACATATGAGACTCTGCTCAGGAACTGTGATATCAACATCGTTCATTAAATAGTTATACCATAATGCTTTGCCAAGCATTTCCATCGAGCTCGTAATTTTATCCTCTGCTATGTCATCATAACACCTCCGGTCAGGCCAAGTGTGTTCAATTTGGGTCTGGGTTTCAGAATAATTAGATTCCTTTTATACTGAAATGGTATCATGGCAGAAGACGCTATTCCCAGATTTGACTCAAGACAAAGCAGTTAATTTTGCAGATAATGGAAGATGTGAATTGGAGATTATAGCAAAGAACAATTAGCACATATATTAACTTGGATCATATTTATACTTTATCATTTGTTAGAAATAATATCTCCTACATTTATTTGAGTCATAGAGCCTGTCAGGGAGTGATAAGGTGTTTAAATTGCTATGATTATGTTTAAATTTTGATCTATTATATTTCACAGCAGGAATCTACTTTCTAGTTAGGGTTTTATAAAATAATTGTTATAATCATTGTCAGGTCTTAAGTGATTAATTTTTGAGACTAACCATAAACCCAGTAAATGGAAGGTCTTCCTTTTGTATGTTACCTCCTAATTCTTCAAAAGATTATATGTGCTTTGAAAATAGAAAAGTCCTATCTAGGGTTAATTAACTTGTGCTACAGTGTATCTTTTTTTAACCTTTAAAAAAATCTTTAAAGGTAGTAGGTGCTTGCTAAATCAAATCAAATATTTTCAAAGTTGTAAGGTAAAAAAGAAAGAGTTATTCCTCATTCTAATTTCACTTCTTTGAAATTATTACCACTAATGTTCGCTGTCTTTTTCTGTGCTAATTCTAACAAATACATACAGAAATAGGGTACTGTTTTTTAAATGAATGAAAACATATCATGTTTATGATCATTCTGCGGTTTGTTCTTTTCACTTCACAATATTCATAAGGTCATTCCAAGTCAGTATAGAAAGATATGCACATTCTTTTTAAGATTTATTGTGACTTATTTAACTATACCCCTTCTAGGTGGACATGTAAGTTATCCCTAATTTTTCACCATTATAAACAATGCTACAATAATCATCTCTGTACCTCTCTCTTCACACATTTATGTGATTATTTCTGTAAATAGATTTCCAGTAGTGGATGGTTTGGTAATAAGTTTGATATTTGAGAAATATTACCAATGTGTTTTCTCTCTTCCTCCTGCCTCTGCCACATTTTAAGCAGCTAAGGTCTTCTACGTGTATTGTCACTGAGGAGGAATGTTCTAATTCTAAAATCCCAGAGAAAAAATTATAAAGTCTTTAGGGCTTTGGATTTCAAAAACTAAAACCCTTACAGGAATGAAGAAAACTCTAGGCAAGGACAGGGTGTGTGGGAGAGACATCATGAAAGACTGCAGAACTTCTGTTTCAGGTTAGAAAAAGGTTCCCTGGCGTGGTGGAGAAGGAGAGATGGAGGGGAAGTAAAGACAGTGGAGGCATTTGTAAGGTCCTAGCAGCTGGCCATACTCTATGGTTTCCCAGGTTGTAATCTCAGAGAGGAAGCCCTGGGTAGGTGGTAGGGTCCTAGAGAAGAAATTCTGTGTGTCATACAGACACAAATCTACCCAGAGACAATGTGGCTAAGATTCCAAGGTCCCAGCTTGGCGGAGAAGCAGTGAAATTATTCCCAGGCCCTCAAGCATGGCATGAAGGGAGCAGAGGAAGTTGCAAGGAACCATGCCACCAGAAACAAGGGGCATCTCGTCAGGGACCTGTCTAGGATTACAGCTGAGGCTGACTTGAGCCAATAGCTTCCTTGGAGAATGCCATGTGGACTGATGTCTACTTCTAGGATCACGCCTCTCCCACCATCCCCCACCAACATCTTAACATGACATCAGCCTTAGAAATACTCCAGGAGAAAGAGAAGAACCTTGAATTGATTGAGATTGAGTTTTTGTGATTCAGCAAAATATCTCAGATATAGTTACTGAGATTCTTATCTATTCCTTAGAATTCATGCATTTAAAATTTATAGCATCTATAATTTCCTTCTTCTCCTGAAAAAAGGCTATTACAATTTACACTCCTACCAATAATATATGAATGTGACAGTTTCATATATCCTGGCCAGCCCTAGATGCTATCAATCTTTTGATTTTCTTTTTGTTCCCCTAATTTAATAAGAGATAATGATGTCTCATTGTTTTAAACTGTGTTTCTCTGGCAATGGGTAAACACGTTTTCATATGTTTGTTGATTATTTGTTCTGTGAAGTGCTAGTATAGTTCACTTTATTATTGTATATTGTTTGATGATGCATTTTATTTCCACTTCAAGACTGATTGCTGGCTAATGACACGTACTGATGTTTAGTTCTTCACACATTACCCTCAACACAGAGGAACAAATTACCTTTGTTCCTCAAAGGTAATTATTAATCTATTATAGAATCAATCTTTTTAGCAATTCCTACCTCATTATTATTTTGATTGTTTTAGTGTCTTAATGAAAGACCATAAGATTTTCATATAAAAATTTAGGTGGGGAGGGGTAGGAGAAATACCAAGAACTGTTTTCAGTTATTTTCCAATTATTTTGTGTTACTAATGAAAAATAATATTATAAAAACAGATTGATATCATAAGTCAGAAGAACAAGATTATAAAGATTATGACAGACTACTTACTAAATTATCTTTTGTTGAGCTCTTTTCCAGTGGATTTAAATTTTATTTAAAAACCCATTTACTTGTGTTATTTTATTTAAGTTCTTCTCCAGCGGGTGCTCCTTCTCCCTATTTTTTGACAAATCTCTACTTGATACATCGTTCTCTTAAAGCTTAATATGCCTCCTTGGCCAAATCATGATTCACTCAAATTGCAGACTACAATGGTGTAACACAGAAATGGTTTACTTTAAAGGTAGGAACACTGATGTTTGGGAGACACTGGTCAGGGGCAGAAGCACCCACGGTCCAGATCTCCTTTCTCTGCACTTCTTCCTAAAACTTGCCATGTCCTCTATTTCTTAGCTCTCTCTCTGTTTAATAAGCTTGAGAATTAGACAGTTTGAAGAGCTGCTAGCTGTTCAAATAGAGGCCAGGTTGTTCGTCTTTACCATCTGAAAGCTGCTTTGATGATCTCTGTAAAATGAACTCAGGGACACCCACCGCATGGCTGGCATACTCATAGCAGTCTCAGCAGAGATCAAAGCCGGACCGCTCCATGGAGGCTGCTCCCTGAGGACAGTGTTGAAGCCTCCTGGCAGGCTCTCTTTGCCGCTTTACAGTGCCACTACCTGTGCCTGCTTGCTGGGGAACACCACTACCTGTCCTGGGCCCACGAATTAAAGAGGGCTTTCAGTGTTCAAACCCATTCTCTGGCAGCTGGAATTCCAAGTGTACTTAGAAACTATAACCAACTCTATTAATTTTAAGATGAAGCAAGAATACCACTGCTTTACTTTCTCCAACACTGTCCCTTTGTCACTTCTGGGCTGAAGTTGTTCTTTTGGCCGTCATTTACCGTGGTTGAAATGATTTAAAATGTTATGCAATCGGGCACCAGGATGGGCAGCTGGGAACAAAGAGCTCTCTGGTTATCAGAATCAATGTTAGGCAGACTCTCTGCCTAGTGTCATCAGAAGGACTAAGAATGTACATTTATTACCTTTAAACCACTTTTATTCCTCTTGCCAGCAAGATCCCATATTCTTAGTTAACCTGGTAAATGCCTGGCATTTGGCATGGAAAAGAGACTCTTTTATTGAAGTCACTGTACGTATATGGGAAAAGACTGGGGCCCAGGCACTTTATAAAGGTGCTTTTAGAATATTTTTGAAAATGTAAAGTATTTATTCAAATATAAAGTAAAAAGTCTTAGATGTTGTCCTCATCATTCTTAATTTAGAAGGCAGGAGGTGTGGAAGGCTCCAGTAAGGCAGGTGCCCCCTTGGTAACTTGGCTTGGCACTTACTAATAAGAAGAAGCAGTTATTTTGGGGAAATCAGATAAGGGTATGCTCCTCTGGAGCTCCCTAGGAAAACTGGTTTTCCTCGTGGAAGTCCAAGCTCTTTTCACAGGCTTTTCACAAGCTAAGAAACGTGACTCAAAAACTAACAATGTGGGTCCGCACAGCTTGGGCAACTAAATCTTCAGACATAACAAACTTAGTACAAGACTCTCATTTTTTATCAGTCTGGGGACAGGAGCTAGATAAGCAGAGGAAAATCCAAAGATAAAGGAACTCTCCCAAGTAGAGGCTGTGGGAGGTAATTTTCTAGAGTGACGACTTGGAATACTGTGGATTTGTGAAGTAAGACCTCCCCTTCATGTGGATATTGTGACATTCTTGTGGAAAAATGAAAACATAGCACACTGTGTATACCACGGCATATTTAACATCGACAAGTAAGGGCTTCAAAGTGCAGTGGGATTGCCTGAGGCAAGACACCCTGCAGGTGTGCAGCTAGCAGCAGGCTAACTGGGTTACTGGAAATGAACGTAGGAAAACACAGAGCTGGCGTTTTGGCTCCCTGCACATCTGCTAGTGCCGAATTCATGGATGGAAACAGAGAAGCATGCTGCATTCTCAAACTGACAGGCAAAACTCCTTGTTAGTGCAGAGGAGAGCTGAAAGCAGGTAAAGAAAGAATGGATAAGATTAGGATAGGGCTCAGCTAATTGGATTAGCCTATGACTTGCTGTTTGAGTTGCCTGCTGATTCCTAGGTCTTCTATTGACTAAACACATTGAACATCTCCAAAGTTTTCCACATATATTATCTTACCTGTACCGCTAATAATCCTATGCAGTATACAGGGTAACAATGGTGCCCTCACTTAAAGGTGGGGAAACTGAGATCCAAAGTAGTAAAAGGACTTGCTGAACCTTGCAAAGGGAGATTGTGTAGCAGAGCCAAGTCTGGATTTTAGTCCTGAAAGCAAGTCTAGAATTCTTTCCACGACTTGTCTCTTCTATATATGCAGGCCGGCTTTACTCGTCTACGGATTTCTGAGCTTCAAATGACTATTTCATAAACAAAAGAAAATGACTTCCCCCAGAAAGTAAACTTTATATATTTTTTACTATTAGACAAGTAAAATATAGTAGAAAATGTTAGAAAATAAGTAAAAAAGGAATGAAATAAATATCACCCATAATTCCACACCTAAAAACTGTCCATATTTTGGAAACTATCCTGCTGCTTTAATTGTGTAAATACCATACATTTATGGAGATTTTAACTGTTTTTATATAAGAAGATGAGATCACTTGGTATAAAATGGGACTATTTTTTAAATTCACCTAATTTTGAGAAAAACCTGTCAAAGTCAATATTATAGAACCTTCTATTATACACACACACACACACACACACACTTCTACAGCCGCTGTCTTTTCTATTCTATAGGCATAAGACCACATTTTGTTTTACCTTTATGTATTGTCAAGCTTTCTATCCCATAAAAAAAAGCTGCAATGACTATGCTAATGATCTAATTTTTGCACATATTCTTATTATTTCTTTAGGATTAACTTATAGAACTGGAATTGCCAAGTCAAAGAGTATGTATATTTTTACAGTTCCCACTAGCAAACAACCTTTGAGAGAGCCTGTTTCCCCATCTCTTCAGCAACACTGGGTTTTGTAATTAAAAGGCAGACTCTGGTAACTTTACATAGTTGCAGAGAAGAGGTAACCAGAACATATGAAAGACACCTCTCCCTACCTTGCATATGATGTATAAGCAAAATAAGTACAACACATTCTTTCTCCACTTACCTAACCCAAAAGATCAGCTACTGTAACAAAACAAGATCCCTAAGAGGGAACATTAAGGAAGATTGCACTCAATCCACACTTCAAAGGCCCTAAGGAAACCTAACCAAGAAAAAAATCTAATCCGTCAGTGGCCCATGGCCATATACCTTCTCCTATAATCCCTTCGTCTTTTACAAGTTAAGTAGGGTTAAGCCAGGTCAGCACTTGGAAAAAGGTTCTTTAAAGAAATCCTAAGTACCACATAAAGTGTTGGTTATGATTGTATAAATGTCAATCCTGGGCAAACAAGTGTATGTAGCACTTTCCAAAATACCTGCTTCGTAGTGGAAAATACTCTGTCTTCTTGACTATTACTGATGGAGAAGGAGTAGTAACTAATTGCGATGAGCTCCTTTTGGTTTGTAGGATTTCTTGGAAAGTTTGTGAAATAGTCGGTACAGCTGAACCTGATGGCTCAGGGTGGCAAATTAACCACTGCAGTTACTAATCCAGAGTAAAGACCACCCGTATTTTCTGTTGCAAGATGGTTCAAGAAAGTACCAGGGACTTTCAGCTGGAATGATCACATTGCATTTTCAGCCTGTCAACACAAGCAAATTAAAAGGCTGATGCAATGATCTAAGTATTTCAGGGGGAAAAAAAAAAAAAAAAAGCAAAACAAGGATATTCTCAGCAGAGGATTGGAATCTTCAGTAGGCTCTCTCTGCTCAAAAACTCTGCCAAATAGCACCCACACCTTTTCCTTTACCTTGATAACACTACAGGAAAGTGCAGAGCACAAGTTATCGTGAAAGGAGGGCAAGAAAACACTCCAAGGAATAACCTGTTGAATCTCTAACAGGTCAGTCATAACGGAGTCAGGTAGGAGGAGATTTAGAGACTCGAGGCTCTGCCGATGACTCCTTTGTGTGTGTCATGTGCTGCGGTGTTTTAGAGCACTGTCATGTTGTGCAAATCCAATGTGTAATCCTAATGTTTTTCAGAGGAACTGTGATTCCCCCAAAGCACTATGGATTGAACTGAAAACAAACAAAAACAACCTCAACCTCAAGATTTGAGCTACACTGTAAATTGAGAAGATATTTTTCTAACAGTTTCCATCCTAAAGTAGGCAAGTTTCAGGTGCTCTTAACAAAAGTAGATGTAGCATCAAAATTTATTGATCACTGATGGGTTCAAAAGGTAAATGGAAACAAACGCATCAAAATGAGGGAGAGCCAGTATATCTGGAAAGAAAATTTTGGGGGGGCGTTTAAAGGCTGATATTATTCACCTACTTATTATATTGACTTTATACCTACTAAAACGTCTAGGATGAATTAATAGTCAAAACAACTAAAGTTGGCTATAATTTTCCAACCATGTTTTTAAAATCCATGTATACTAGATATGATAATTTTCAAGGTGGGTAAGTATTATCTAGCACTTATAAACCATGGTGTAGAATATTGTTCAATAAGTTTTCATGAGTAAGTTAATAAATGAGTGAATGGCAGGTAGGAAAGGACTCCTAACTTCAGCAACTTGTGGATTAACAATGAAATGCTCACAATGCATACTTATTTTCCAATAGATAAGAGAAATGTTTTAATCCATGCATCCTTTAAAAAGTGCCAATAATGCATTCATTTGTTCATATAGCATTTCTAGAACATCTGTGATGTGTCGCATACTATGCTAGATGCAGGAAACACGAAGTTGAATAGACAATTGCCTCAGTCTTCGACCAGTTCACTTACTGTCCTTAAGAAACTGAGTAAATTTGACAAGTATCTTCTCCGACTCAGAATTTCTTCAACCTCTGAGGGATTTTACATTTTCTAGTTTAATCTTCTTACTGTTGTATTAAATAGGTCCCATAAAATAAGAGTCTGCTTTTAAAGGTTGAAAGCCCAAGATAAATACCTTTAATGGGGTAATGGCACTCTAAATCTCAAATCCTTTCCCAATGGATTTAGGAATAGATAGAAAAGAAATGGATGGTCAACTAGTATTAAATACTTCTCAGAGAAAAGTTCTGAAGTGAACAATATAACATCAAGCTTTTGGCATTTGGATGCCATCTAAAATAAGTAGGCAGCACTCTTCTAATCAAACAATCTGGTGATGCCACTTAGCCAGGCACACAGGAATGCTAATCCTTGTTTCTCAGCAAAATTCCAAAATGGCTCTGCTGGCTCCCTAAATTCCTCTTAGGAGGATTAGCAGGAAAAAGACTTATTTTCTTTACTTCCTGTCCTCAACAGCTGGGGGGAGTTGAATGGGCTTTTAAAGCATATTAGAAATACTAAGTGTAAGACTTATATGGAATTTTAAAGTCTGCAACATTTTATATGGTAGAAAACTATTAAATAAATGGAATATATTTTATGACACCATTTATTTATCTTCCTTAGCATCACCATTTCTATTCCTCAGGAGGAAAAAAATATTGGGGAGAAATAAACTCCTAACAATAAGGGAAAGACTATTAGTGTAATGTAAATTGCTGTTACATTTTTCTACTGCTTAAGAGAGAAGGTGTCTCAAAAAATAAGAATTTTGATGCCAGCAAGCAGGCCTGCTATGTCCAGAGCAGTGTCACAGTATGTTCGGTTGTGGGTGGCTCTGCAGACTGGTGACTTCAGAGTCAGTACCCCGATGGAAGGGTCTACTGATGCTCTTACACTTTTGGTGTCTTGCCGGAATGGTAGATTACACATGTGAAACTTTGGCCTGTTTTCTTTTCAAAAAATATATTTTTCTAATGCTGAAAATATCGAATTTATTTTCACAAGCAAAATCCTAGGGGAAATGAGGAAATTGGCCATAAATTCCTTTTTAAAGTATCCACTAGTGACTCTATTCTGTTTATTTTAGGTTTTAACTTGCAGTAGGTCCTTCAGCCTCTTGCCCTACCCCAGTTAACTTGTCACTGTGCATGTTAGAAAGCAGACATGCCAATTCTTCAGAAACAGGGTTTAACATTCAGCTGTTCAGGCCTGAAAGACAACAAATATAAGATAATAGGAAGAGGCTAGTTTGACAGTGAAATAAGTCAGGTTCATTTCAGTTGACAGAGAAAGAAATTTTATGCATCAGGGAGAGTCTAATGGCTTTATTAGACACTAATTTCAAAAAATTCTTTTTACTTGTATAATGCCTTTCCCTTCTTGTTCTCTCTGATGGTTTACAATTAGATTTATTTCTCCGTAATACACAATTAACTTACGATAATTAAGCCCTTATTTTCCAAGACATATTGTTTCATCTTGTTTTTCATCTTTAAATCTTTTTGTTCAACACTTAAAAGAGCTTTAACTTTTTTCAAGCAAATTCTTTTACTTCAAATACTTAATTCTCTTTCTTTAAAGATGTAGTTAATGCATGCCTTCTGTATTTCTCCTCCTTTTTTCCTCTCTACTCAAAAACATTATCAACTGCCTTAAGAGGAGTAGCTTAAAGGTTGATAGTGGAAACACTGAATCTCGTAACGGCAGCACATTTGTCACTGATGCACGATGGTACCGTTAATGTACAGCCCATGTTACATAGAAATCTCATACCATTGGTTTTGGATAACAGTTCTCTAGAAAGAATTGCCCTATGACTATCTCAGAATACTTAACAGGCTTTTTGCCCAGAGCTGCTAAAGCATTTAACTCGATACAACTCTCCTCCAAACACTCTCAAAGCTCCCAGATGTTCTTTGCCCACTCACTGGTCCTCCTGCATTCCTTACTACTGATGATGAGCACAGGTGGCCTTTCTTCCTCCCTTGAGCAGACCCTGCACTTTTCATGTCCTGCTTGTGTTCTTACTCACTTTTTCTTTTCATTGTACTCTACCTTTCAGACAAATAAAACACTGTTTTTTTTTTTTTTTTTTTTAAATATTTTATGTTTTTTTGAGACAGAGTCTCACTCTGCTGCCCAGGCTGGAGTGCAGTGATGTGATCTCAGCTCACTGCAACCTCCACCTTCCAGGTTCAAGTTCAAGTGATTCTCCTGTCTCAGCCTCCCAAGTAGTTGGGATTACAGGCATGTACCACGACGCCTGGCTAATTTTTGTATTTTTAGTAGAGATGGGGTTTCGCTATCTTGGCCAAACTGATCTTGAACTCCTGACCTCAGGTGATCTGTCTGCCTTGGCCTCCCAAACTGCTGGGATTACAGGCATGAGCAACCACTCCCTGCCCTTAGAACACTGTTCTTTCCATGCTTTCATACCACTATTATCTTGAGCCTTTGCCAGGGCTCATATTATATTTTAATTATTTACACCCTGTCTTCTCAGTGTATAAATATCAAATGTCTTCTCCCTCTAAGAAGGGTGACAACAATCACTCTTGAAAGGAAACATCAATGACTTTGAAGACTTTGCTCTCGTTACTTCTAAATAGATAATTAAACCAAATATTTGCTTGAAGGGCAACTTATAACTTTTGCTTAATTTTTGTAGTGTTCTTCAGTGTCACATGGAAGAAAACTGAAGCAGAATCAGATGACCTGATGAAAGCCAGATAGTTATGAGGTGCAATTTGTGCTGGATGAAGGGTGTGGCCTATACCGTCCTTGGAGTGAGACATTGGTCACTCTATTAAGAATGAATACAGATCACCCTTTTTTTCATTAAGAGAAGTGTGACCCGTCCCTAAGAGAGGGGGTGCTGTTATCTTTGTGATAACAACATGCCTCATTGAAAAATTCTCCCTGGTATAGATATGCGATCTGCTTTTGGTAATGGAAGAATTTTTCACTTTTCCAGGGCTTTCTGGGCCAGAGGGTCGAAGGAGGGAGGCTGAACTTACTCACCCTACTGGCAGAAGGCTTCACTGGATTTGATGGCCATATATACCTTCAATCGTAGACCTGAGTAACCTAGCAAACAGAGAGCAAGAAGTAGGTAATGTACTAGAAGGAAGCCATAGCTGGGATGTGGCAACAGGGGCAGAAATCACCAGGATGATGGGAGTAGTAATCACTGGATAAGGAGGAAAGGATGCAAGGATAGAATGTGCACTTGAGAATAAAGCTTAAAATGCACACACTTATACTTGGGGTGAAATACCATACATTTAGTTCTAAGCTCTCAGAGCCAATGCAAAAAGAAACCTTTTCAATTATTCAGATATCTCAAATGAACTAAAAGTGGAATTTAGACTCTTACTTTTCTCAGGGATCTATTTGTATGAGGTTGTTTATTTGCTGTTTGTTTTTGCAGAGATCGGCAGAGGGAGGAGGATTTTTGATGGGCACCCAGCATTGTCAGGAAGGGGGTGTTTTAAGGATAGTAGACAACACATGATGGCATTTAGTTTTAACTGGGTCCACAGACATAAGACTTATGTCACTGTAGGAATCAGAGCAGTTAAATGAAGGAACTCTTTACATAAAGAGAAATTGTGAGGACAGAACAGTGTTAATTTTTTTTTTTTTTTAATAATCAGGATGCGTCTTTTATAGTTGGATGCATCATTCAAGGCAGGGTGGAATTCTATAGCAGGAGTGGGGAAGTGGTGAAGGGTAGGTCGGATCCCAGCAAAGATGGCAGATGTCCCATGGGCATGGCTAATGCCCTGTAAATGAGCCCTGATGGGTGACAGGGTACCCAGAAAATGTGTGTTCTTTTCGCAATACATTTGAGACAGCTATGGGACTTCCCAGAAATATCTGAGGGTGGGATAAGATTGCAGGATAATGAATTCTTGAAGGAATAAATGTAGAGGCTACAAAAGTAGTAAAAATCATGTGTTCCCTCCAATACTTCATTTGTAACCAATAGGCTGTTGAATTAAAGGATATTTGCATTACACACAGTTTATGTCTGTGGGATAAAACATAACAGGTGCTCAGAAGACTGATAACTCTTGGTTCTTAGATCACACAGGAGTTTCTGCCACAGGTCTTGAAAAAGAGATATTGTTATAATAGATGTTTGTTGGTGGACGTCTCTGCATCATTTCCTTTAACCTTTTGCAAGTACTGATTTCTCTTTGGGGATCTGTGTGATTCTGAGAAAAATAATTCTACCTCTATGTCTAAGGTGGAGCACATGACCTAGGCTAACCTAATCAGTGCATTCAATGCACAGATTATAATAATTAGTTTACATTTAGGCATGTAGTTCAAGCCATCTAATTCAAGCCATCCAAGCAGATTAAATCTCATTTCTTTTCCTGGGAATGTTGAAACATTGACACTGTTGATGAAAAAATTAGTGAGGAAATATGTTATTTTGGGTTTTGATGCAGCCATTTTGGGACCATGAGGTAAGTCAGTCTCAGAAAGAAAAAAGATGTTGAATATGTAATTGAGTAGCTGGCTGAAGGTTCACTTGTAGCCCATCTTCCCTGTGATATTTTAAATTATGAGTCAGTGAATCCTCCCTTATAGTTTAAACACATTGGGTGAAATTTTCTGCTACTAACTACTAAAAGCAATCTCATTAGTAAAGATGTAAAGTACTGACCAACATCCCCAATAATATTCTCAACACAGTGTGAAAGGACTCTATTTCCTTAAGCATGCAAGAAAAATTTTCACAATGCCATAAAACTGGATAAAGTTGATAAATGCAACTGGGCCTTCTCTTTGGAAGGCACCATAATTAGAGGGAATTCCATAAACCATATTCATTTGTATTTCAAGCTACCCCATTCCAGAATCTAAGCAACCAGGGAGTAGAGAACATGCTTATTTATTCTGCTTTGAATAATACTGCACATCATATTATTTGTAAATAAATATTTAATAGTTTTGCTTACACTTAATTTTATATTTAATTTCTTTTGGTAATAATAAGGTAACTGGCAATTAACAAGATACCATTTTCTAGGAAAATAAAATAAGGCAAAAAATTTTTTAGTTTAGGACACTTTTTGAATTAATGGCAAGGTCAGACAGTTCAATACCATCAATAAATGTTTACTGAGGCCAGCTATGTGCCAGATACTGAGACAGGTGCCAGAACCAAAAAAGGAGCAATTGTGGTCCCTACTCTTATAGTGCTTACAATTCAGACCAGAGAAGGCAAGTGAGTTTTTGTCTCATGTGCTATGATAAATTGGTCATGGTTGCCTGCAGACTTTATTGAGAAGTCTAAGCTTGTGTCCCGATTTAATCAGGCAGAGGTACTGGATCCAGGTTTACCTGAAGCCCGTACTGCCCCTGTAACCCATGACTAACGTCTGCTGGGAAAACAAGAAATTCAATGATAGAACAACTTCTCCTATTCTCTATCTCTGGCTAAGGGCATAGGATTTAGGCATCAATTCCACTTTCCATATGCTTTCTACTAAGTCACTCCACTAATAAAGGTTCAAATCTCATGTGCTAATTGCACTATGTTCAAAAACATAGTATGTTGGTTATGAAAATACATTTGCATTCAAGACCTAATGACCAGAAAGGATTTTGTTGAAAAATGTGAAACAAAATAACCAATATATTGTGTTTTTGAATGTAGTACAATTAATATAACAATACTATACGTAGTTTCTCTTTCGCTTCGTTTATAGGGAAACATTTGGAATTTATGGGTGAGATACTTTTGTTCTTCAGTGACAACTGAAAATGATGGGCTTTGGTCTATAGAATAAGTGTGGGCAAAGCAAACACAGATTTTGTTAAACTTGATGATTTTGTACACTATGGTTTTTGCAGGGCAGTTTGCTGAATACAGATTTCCTGAAGAAGATGACATTTTCTTTAGCGGGACTTAGCCCAAGAAAGCAGTTCAAAATGGTTAGTGCAGATCAAGAAAAGAAGGGGTATTTTAGTATTCTCATGTCTCTAATTTAATTCCAAAATGTGAGTCCTGTACCCCCAGCACGGTCAAATGCTTTTTGTAGCACGACGAAGGGTAGTAGGAGGGAATTCAACCTGCCAGAGCCACACAGATTTATACCTCATAATAGCTACCAATGCGCTGCAGTAAAATTTTACGTTTCAGCTAAATTACTAATGACTTTCAGGCCCGTGCCAGAAATTTTAGAGTAGGCTTATAAAGGGAGATGAGAGAAAGTACAGTCAAGCATTCTTAAGAGTGGTGTGTGTGTGTGCGCGTGCGCGTGCGCGCATATGCGTGTGTTTTTCATTTGGGATTATGGGACACGTGCTCATCATTTTTTGCCTTCTTGATTAAATGTAATTAGGTTCTGGCAAGCCACCCTTCCCCTCTCTTGGATGCTGGGGTGTTTTTGCATTTTCACATGGGTGATCCACAGGAGGTTACTCTGTTGCCTTTTGCCTTTACTCCAGGGGTGGCCACATTTTTTTGACGTATTGGGCTTCACAGTGATTTACAGATTAAGGCTCTGGCCTGAACTCGGGCCAACAGGACTGCTGTTCTCTCTCGCTGACACATCTCACTGCTTGGAGCCAGTGGCTCTTTGCTTACCCTCTCATTATAGTTCTTAGCCCACATTTCCTTTTGGCACAGAACACTTGGTTATTTTGACGATGTGCTGGATTTGCCTCTTGCCTTTACCCCCTGCTGACTTATGAAAATGACCACAATAGGGGGAGGCAGGTGACCCCCACCCCCCACCACCAACCCCATCCCATCCCTGGGTCCCTGAAAAGTTTTTCCCTTAATAGGAGAATTGCTTTAGGAGAAGCCCAAAGCGGGAGGCTTGCTTTGGTCACATTGATTGCGTCTCCCAATGCCTCCCCGTGCCTCATCTCTGTCTTCATCTTTTTTTCTACTGCAGGCTCATCAGAGAACACAAGTAGCTCACAGCACGCTGGAGAGGGAAGGTAGGGCCTCCCTGGCTTCTCCTTTTTCTTGGGCTAAGGACAATGATTACTTCTTTCAATGATCTCAGGACCTCCTTTGTAAATATGTGGGCCCTTTGCTCTGGCAGTATTTCTGTGTGGGCAAGGATTACCCCCATTGATCATACACTGATAAAAACTAAAATATAGTTAAAATTAACCTAACATAAAAGCAAAAAAAAAAAAAAAGACTTCTGTATAATAATAAAAAGCCATAAAGCCCAGTGTGTATACATGGATTTATTCATTGATTTTTATACTTTATTCTTTACTTGGAATTGCCCATATTTAATGCTATTTTGATTTTATTCTTTCCTATTTATTTAACAACCTAACCTTTTCGTATTGGCCTAATAAGAATTATTGTTGTTAGAGTCAGATTCTCATTCTTTGTGTTTTGTATTTTTTCGTTGGCTTGTTTTGCTGAATCAATGTTACCGATTTCCATTGTATCTTTATACTTTAAAATTAAGAAAGTCCTACTTTAAGCTATTACCATGCAAAACTTTACCACAATAGTGGACACATTTATAGTGTGTATGAGAGCACAGCGATATGTGGTATGTACAAGCTTGCATAGGAATGTACTTCCAACACAGGAGTTTGCATTGCTGGGTTGAGATGTACTTCAAAGTTGTTAAAACCTGACAACTTACTAATATATTTCAGTATATTAAATTATTGTTCTTTTGATATTTTGAGATTCCTCCAAATCTGGTTTTAAGAATGGTTTCCCTATCCTCTCTAACTAGGCACGTATATTTTACAAATGAGAAAACAGACTTAGGTAGACACATGGACCTCTTAACTGGTCCATTCAAGTGACCATGTTGGCTGCTTGAATCCAGACCTGTGTAAGTTCCATGTTCTGTCTACTTTACTATACTTGGCCATAGTTAAACCATGTAGCTAGCATGATTGCTCACATAAATCATAAATGCAAAAACTTTTTTATTTTTAATTTAATTTTGATAGGCAGCAAGGAGAAGGGAAATCAACTCTTCCCTAACAAATTTTCAGGTCAATGTTAAAGCATTTATTTCTAAATTTAGGTCAGTTTTAGCCTATGTTCTTTCTTTTATGTTTTATTCCTCACTCTACTTTTCTGTGCATTCTGGATCTGGAGGCAGCATGAGGATTGCAGCGTCTCCCACAAAGTCTGGAAGACAAACTCTGTGTTTACCCTGTTTCCATGGCACCAGGGCTCTCTTGTCAAGGCTAATATCTTAGTGGGACACCTTACTGAGTGGTGTGGGTCTGCTTGTGAAGTTTACTCAGCTGGTTTCGCTTTGGCAGTGAGGCTTCTAAGACCTTCCTCAAAACCACCACCTTGGCTGCTCTGGGTTTCTTTTGAAACATCCTCAGGCTTGGCCCATAAGGTAGGACTGAATGGTACCAGGGCATTCTGGTGTTTTCCAGAGAATCCCAAAAAAATACTAGTGTATGGGCCTAATGGACAAGAATGGTGCTTAATTCTGAGTTTGGCACTGTGATGAGGCTATCACTTCTGTGCATATTTGATCCCTCAGAAGGTAGCCAAGCCTGACCTGTGCTTTTTATGTCAATTTTCTGTGAGGAAGAAAGAACAGTGAAGGACTTTGACTCTTGGAAGCTCATTAGAGTGAGCTCGTCAGAGCCTTGAACGTTGTGGCTATGCGGACGTCACCCAATGACATCAGGAGTGAGGAATTCATGTTCATTATTCGCGTTAGTGATGTCTATTTGGGATGTGACTTCATACTTAACTTCGTTCTATTCCTCTCTTCTATAATAATATGAACATCTTTTCATGGAACACTATTACCTGTAGCTTGTTTTTACAGCTGTTATTTTATTATTCTATGTTGATCATGTTAAGATCCCTCCACTGTGAAGTACACAGAGGCAAGATAGAAAAATCAAGACTGAGAGTCTACAAACAGGAACAACAGTACCTCAGCTTGTGATTCTTAGTCCAGCTTTCCTTCCATTACCCTATGCTGTGGTTCACAGGATGGGATATAGCAGGCTCTGGGAATACAGTCTTTGATGGAGCGGTGGTAGAACTGCCAGGGATGCCTTTGTACCACCTGCAATGTGCTCTTGTTAAGGAATTTCATTCCCGTTGATTGCTTTTTTCACTGAAGAAAAATAAACTGAAATAAAGGCAAAGTGTAATTTTCCAACCTTCAAAAGCTCAGCTTCAGATGATGTATTTGTTTCCTTCAGTTGCTACAACAAATTACCACAAACTTGGTGGTTTCAAACATGGAAATATTTTCTCCCACAAATCTCGAAGCTAGAAATCTGAATTAAGGTGTTAGTAACAGGGTGCTCCCTTGAAAGGCTCTAAAGGAGAATCTTTTCTTGCATCTTCCAACTTCTGGAGCCTTCTGGAGTACCTTGGCTTGTGGCAGCATCATTTAATCTCTGCCTGCATCGTCACATGCCTTTCTCCCCTCTGTGACTATAGCTGTGTCTGTTTCCCCTGCTCTTTCCTTAGAAAGACTTGTCATTGGATTTAGGGCCCACCCTAAATCAGCAAGATGTTGTGATCCTTACCTTAATAACATCTGCAGACTCCTTTTCCAAATAATGTCACATTTACAGGTTTTGTGGGTGAGGACATGGACATATCATTTTGGGGTTCACCATTCCAACCACTAAGAAAAAATGCTTTGTATTTATATGGTATGGGGGTGAAAGTATTGGATCATTATAACTATTTTCAGATAATAGAATATGGTAAAATTATGCAATTCAGATTGTATTAATGTTTTACATGAGAAAATTCTTCTTAAGGAAAACAATCTGACCTTCTACCATGTGAGTATATAGAGATAAGTATGTGAAGGAAAGAGGAAAAGGGAGAGGCTAATCAATGTTTTCAGGTGGGTTTTGCCCTTGGGTGATTTCTGCCTGACATTTCTCAGTGACCTCATTTCTTCCTTGGGTTTTCTTAGACATTCCATTCCAACAGAAAAGTCACTGGACAAAATCTTAGGTCACAGGCCAATTCTACCTTCCCCAACTTCTCTGAAAAAAAGGTCTTTCTCCCCCGTGGTTCTGTTCAATTGTTAAGGGAAGACATCAAGGCAATAAAAACTTCCACTTGGAAGCTGCTGGAAAGTTAGAATGCCTCTGCTCTTACAGCACAACAATATGAACTTGAGAAAACCAGAGTCACTACTGTGACTGATAGTCTTAACTCCAGGGTTCATATGGCTATCTCTTTCTTGTCCCTTCACAACTCATCTCCTCAAAGAGGCCTTCCCCAAATCTCTTCTCCAAGGGGAAAAATGGCCTATTTTTTCTCATGGCTCATCCTTGGTTTCCTTTATGACACCACAGATTGTCATTTTTTTTTTCTTGTTTTGGATCTATGCTCTCTATGAGAATGTGAGCTCCATAGTGACATGGATTGTGTCTGTCTTGTTCATCACTGAGTCCCCCAGGGCCTTTGCAAATGTCTGGCTCCTAGTGCCTTATGAATATGTATGTGTGGAATAGTGAACACGGGAGCAAGTGAGTTAAGTAACTTGCCTGTGGCTGTGCTGAGATAGAACCAAGGAAAGATCCTGGACTGAAATCAAGACAATAGCGTATGACATAAAACAAAGGAAGTTGGTGAATTCAGTGATCTGGGAAGAGATTAGTAACAAGAATTTTTCAACAATTTTTTCCTTATTACTACTACCAGTACCCCCCTACAATTTCCCATAAATAATAGTATAATATTAAAATTAAAAGACTCTTGGAGAGTTTTAAATTTAAGAGAAATACCAGAAGCACAATAAATAAAACCAAAAGTAATTAATGGGTTATGAGTTAAGGCTACTGAAAATATTATATATATTCACTGGAGTCAAATTTCCTGTTAGGAATGATAATAGGAGAAAGAACAGACTTTGATGTCTTGCCAAAAGCCACCAGTGTGGGGATCCAAGTCACTATGATGTGGGCACCTGGCCTACAGATTTCAGAATTCTGTGTGGTTTCCCTCAACCAAATTTCTGAAGGAGCCAGCAGAAAGGGGGTAGGGGTGGGAAATGTGTTATCTATAAAAGTAAACCACAAAAATAATTTCCAAGTGCCACTAAAGGCCTCAATTTAGGCTGTAAAAACCGAGACATTTAGAATAAACTATTGTAACTTCTTGCAAGTGTGGTAGCACACATGGCCAACAGCATGCTGGATGAGGGGAGTATGTAATGTGTCTGCATGGGTGGGGAGAATGTGAGAGGTGGTAGCATGGGGTAGAGATGTGAGCTTCATGGGTTTTAAGAGTTGCTCTGTCCTTTTGCCAATTTTGCTTGACTCTTAAAATTAATTGCACTCAATAATTTAACATTCATTGAAATTTGTCCATCATATTATTCAAAGATATCTGTGAGTGAAAAGATGCATCTATCCAAAATTCATTTTAGAAACTCATGGTGTTCTACTTGATACATTATGTCAATATCTAATTTCTCTTCTGAACACAACTTAAACCATTTATTTACTAATAGTTAGAAAGATTCAGTCCTTTCTTGATGACAGTTCTTCTAAGTCAAGAATTATCAGCTGGGCACGGTGGCTCACGCCTGTCATCCCAGCACTTTGGGAGGCCAGGGAGGGTGGATCACTTGAGATCAGGAGTTCAAGACCTGCCTGTCTAACATGGTGAAACCCCATCTCTACCAAAAATATAAACAATCAGCTGGCTGTTGTGGCGCGTGCCTGTAATCCCAGCTACATGGGAGACTGAGGCAGGAGAATCACTTGAACCTGGGAGGTAGAGGTTGCAGTGAGCCTGGTGCCACTGCACTCCAGCCTGGGTGACACAGCAAGACTCCATCTCAAAAAAAAAGAAAAAGAAAAAAATTATGCATAAAGGCTGTATCCATAAATGTGTTTACCCTAGATTAAAAGGTGGTGTCTCTGAAGGGATGGATTAATAAATTGGTTATTCCATTGCATTAAGACAAGGTCAGCATTTCATAATTTTTACCTTTTATTGTGAAACAGTAGAGATAGCCAAGAAGATTTCCTACAAGCTGTTGCCTATACAAGGTATATCAGAATGCTTTAGGGTTAAAAGAGGAAAGAAACAATTAAAAGTAGGTTTAACAATACAGGCATTTTATGTCTTACATACCAAATTCCCAAGCACATAGGTTGAGGGTTTATTTTTTTTTTTTTTCTTTTTTGGGTTGACTTTCTGTTCTGCCATTTGCAGCCTTTGGGTTATAGGATGGCAATGGCAATCCTAGGCAGTGTGTCTTCACCCAACAAGGCTTAAAGGTGCCTTGTTGAAAAAGGGAGAAAATAAGGCATGTTCTTTCCTTGGCTTCCCTTTTAAAAGAGAGTAAACTATTTTCAAGCATCCCATGGCAGACTTCCTGTTAAACATTTTATTGACCAGGTTTACAACTTGTGCCAAGTCCCAAATCAATCACTGGCAAGGAGATAGAATTGCCTTGGCTCGATCTATTCAAACTTACCTCCCTGAATATGTGGAGGGCCCCAGCCTCCCCTGAAGCATATGGTTATCTCAACTAAATCAAAATTGAGAGAGGATATCTGTTGGGAACAGTGAACAGTGAAACACATGAACAGTGTTTGCCACTCCGGAAAATAATTAGGAAAGGCTTTAATCAAGAGTTCCTTTGGACAAGGAGCAATTTGGTCACATTGTTCTTGAAGTTTCCTTATGTCCTTGTCCTAACTGATCTAAAAAGAAATCACATTCTGTGAGTGAGGGCAGCCATCTCTCTAAACCAGGGGTCTACAAAATCTTTCTATAAAAATAATTCAGGCTTTCCAGGCCACTTACCATCTCTGTCCCGACACTGTGGCAGCCTCTTCTTCTTCCTCTGCTTCCTCCCCTTTCTCTTCCCCTTCTTATTTTTCTCCTTCTTCCTGTCTTTCTTCCTCTTCTGCCTCCTCTTCTTTTCCAACCCTTTAAAAATATAAAAGAAGCTCTTAGCTTAAGACCTTTACAAAAAAAGGTCAGGATCATTTGGCATGAGAACTGTAGATTGAAAACCTCTGCTTTTGACAGAAAATGAAGAACAAGGGAAAATACAACTAACACATTGAATTCTACCCCCCTTTTTTTTTTCTTTTTTGAGATGGAGTCTCGCTCTGTCGCCCAGGCTGGAGTGCGGTGACTCGATCACAGCTCACTGCAAGCTCCGCCTCCCGGGTTTACATCATTCTCCTGCCTCAACCTCCCGAGTAGCTGGGACTACAGGCGCCCGCCACCACGCTTGGCTAGTTTTTTGTATTTTTTTTAGTAGAGACGGAGTTTCACCGTGTTAGCCAGGATGGTCTCGATCTCCTGACCTCGTGATCCACCCGTCTGGGCCTCCCAAAGTGCTGGGATTACAGGCTTGAGCCACCGCTCCCAGCCGAATTCTACCATTTTTAAATACTTGAATACAATCCATGAGAAACCTAGATTCAGTTACATGAACTTAGAAACAGGGAAAAGTGGAAGAAGGTGCCCACACACGAGCAGTTTTGTGTGTTTCAGAGTAAAGAGTGGGTTTTCCAGCAGCAGGCAGAGCAGAAGTGGAAGAAAAGGTAGACGTCATGCTGAGTGCAAGGGGACCTTTGGCTCCCACGACTGTAGGCCCACTGCTTTTCTGAGGTTGGAGAATCTGGGGTATGCATCCGCTTTTGAAATCTCAAGATATATTTTCCTGATTTTCATATTGTTGCTGAGACTAAGTGTAATAGAGAAGAACTCATGTTCTTTGTCCTTAATTAAGCATGTTAGTTGAGACATCCAATTTCATATTAAGTTTTCAGCTGCATTCCAATAAGGATTAATAACTTAGGTAATTTTTTTCAATTCTTTTATTGGAAAAGAAACAAATGCAAAAATCCTGTATGAATAGTGTATGAGACTACAAATACATAATCTAAATCTAGCATTTAAAAGTAATTAACATATTTCAATAAAACATTTTAAATTATAATTCTCAAAAAACTAATGAATACATCTTGCATATAAAAAAGTCTTTGAATCTTGAATCCTATTTATTTGCTTAAGCATAGCGTTCCTTTTATAATTATAAAGAGCCAGTCATACCTTGGAGATACTGCAAGTTCAGTACCAGATCACCACAATAAAGTGAGGATTGCAATAAAGCAAGTCATATGAATTTTTGGTTTCTCAGTACATATAAAAGTTATGTTTATACTATTCCATACTCTATTAAGTGTGCAATAGCCTTTTGTCTAAAAATATATATATACATGCCTTACTTTAAAAATACTTTATTTCTAAAAAATGTTGATGATAATCTGAGCCTTCAGAGAGTCATGATCTATTTGCTGGTGGAAGGTCTTGCCTTGATGTTGATGGCTGTTGACTGATTAGGGTGGTAGCTGCTGAAGTCCAGGGTGGCTGTGGCGATTTCTTAAAATAAGACCACAGTGAAGTTTGCACATAGATTGACTCTTCCTTTCACAAAAGATTTCTCTGTAGCATGTGATGCTATTTGATAGCATTTTACTCACAGTCAAACTTTTTTCCAAATTGGAGTCAGTCCTCTCAAACCCTGCTATTGCTTTAGCAACTAGGTTGATGTAATATTTTAAATACTTGTTTGTCATTTCAACAACATTCACAGCATCTTCACCAGGAGCATATTCCATCTCAAAAAAACACTTTATTTGCACATTCATAAGAGCCAATTCCTTGTCTGTTAAAGTTTTATGAGATTGTAACAATTCAGTCATATCTTCAGCCTCCACTTCTAATTGTAGTTCTCTTGCTATTTTTGTCACAGCTGTGGTGACTTCCTTCCCTGAAGTCTTAAACTTTTCAAAGTCATCCATGGAAGGTTAGAATCAACTTCTTCCAAACTCTTGTTAATGTTGATATTTTGACCTCCTCCTATGAATCACAAATGTTTTCACTGGCATTTGGTGAGTCTTTTCTAGAAGGTTTCAATTCACTTTGCTCAGATCCATCAGAGGAATCACTATATGTGGCAGCTAATGCCTTATGAAATGTATTTCTTAAATAATAAGACATGAAAATCAAAATGACTCCTCAATTCATGGGCTACAGTGGATGTTTTGTTAGCAGGCATGACAACAACATTCATTCCCTTATCTATTTACATCAGAGCTCTTGGGTAACTATGTCCATTGTCAATGAGTAATATTTTTTGAAAAAAAAATTTTTTCTGAGAAGCAGGTCTCAATAGTGGGCTTCAAATATTTTATAAACCATGCTGTAAGCAGATATGTTTTCATCCAGGTTTTGTTTTTCCATTTCTAGAGCACAAGGAGAGTAGATTTAGCATAATTATTTAGAGCCCTAGGATTTTGTTTTGTTTTGTTTTGTTGTTTTGACAGAGTTTCACTTTTGTTGCCCAGGCTCGAGTGCAATGGCACGATCTTGGCTCACCACAACCTCCGCCTCCCGGGTTCAAGTGAATCTCCTGCCTCAGCCTCCTGAGTAGCTGGGATTACAGGCATGCACCACCATGCCCAGCTAATTAATTAATTAATTAAATTAATTTTTTTTTTGAGACGGACTCTTGCTGTGTTACCTAAACTGGAATGCAGTGGCTCTATCTCGGCTCCCTGCAAGCTCTGCCTCCCAGGTTCACGCCATTCTCCTGCCTCAGCCTCCCTAGTAGCTGGGACTACAGGCACCTGCCACCACGCCCAGCTAATTATTTTGTATTGTTAGTGGAGACAGGGTTTCACTGTGTTAGTCAGGATGGTCTCCATCTCCTGACCTTGTGATCCGCCTGCCTCGGCCTCCCAAAGTGCTGGGATTACAGGCGTGAGCCACTGCACCTGGCCAATTTTTGTGTTTTTATTAGAGACGGGGTTTCTCCATATTGGTCATGCTGGCCTCGAACTCCCAACCTCAGGTGATCCACCCGCCTCTGCCTCTCAAACTGCTGGGATTACAGGAGTGAGTCACTGCACCTGGCCAGGGCCCTAGGATTTTAAGAATAGTCAGTGAGCACTGATTTCAGCTTAAAGTCACCAGCTTCATTAGCCCCTAACTAGAGATTCAACCTGTCTTTTGAGATTTGAAGCCAGACTTTGACTTCTCCTCTCTAGCTATGAAAGTCCCAGATGACTTTTTTCCAATAAAAGGCTGTTTTGTCTGCATTAAAAAGTCTGCTGCTTAGTATAGCCACCTTCATCAATTATCTTAGCTAGATCTTCTGGACAACTTGCTGCAGCTTCTGCATTAGCACTTGCTACTTCACCTTGCACTTTTATGTTATGGAGATGGCTTCTTTCCTTAAACCTCATGAGCCGACCTTGGCTAGCTTCAAACTTTTCTTCTGAAGCTTCCTCATCTCTCCCAGCCTACATAGAATTGAAGAGAGTTGGGCCTTACTCTAGATAAGGCCTTGGCGTAAGGGAATGTTGTGGCTGGTTTTAGTGGCCTCTCTGGGCCACTAAAATTTTCTCTGTATCAGCAACATGGCTGTTTTGCTTTCTTATCAATCATGTGTTCACCAGAATAGCACTTCCAATTTCATTTAAGAACTTTTCTTTTGCATTCGCAACTTGGCTAACATTTGGGGCAAAAGGTCTCTTTTTTGGGGGGCATCTCCGCTTTCTACATGTCTTCCTCACTAAGCTGATTCATTTCTAGCTTTTGATTTAAAGTGAGAGACACGTAACTCTTCCTTTCACTTGGACACTGAGAGGCCACTGTAGGGTTATTTCTTGGCCTAAATTCAATATTGTCACGTCTCAGGGAATAAAGAGGCTGGAGAAGAAGAAGAGAAATGGGGAATGGCTGGTTGGTGGAGCAGTCACAATACACACAACATTTATCGATTAAGTTCTCCTTTTATGTGGGTGCAGTTTATGGCACCATAAAGCAATTACAACGGTAACATCAAAGATCACTGATCATAGATCACTATGACAAATATAATAATGATGAAAAGTTTGAAATATTGTGAGAATTACCAAAATGTGACACAGAGACAAAGTTAGGATATTTTTGGAAAAAAATAGCGCTGATTTTCCCTTGCTCTGTGCAGGTTGCCACAAACCTTCAATCCGTGAGAAATGCGGTATCGATGGTGCACCATAAAGAGGAGTGCAATAAAACAAAGTATGTCTGTGTTAGAGGGTAAGGATACTAAATCTAACAGCACTCCCAAACCATTGTCGGTTTTAATTTTGACCTAATTTCCTCTTTTCTAGTATTGTAGTAGACAAACGGGGGAGAAAAATCAGTCTTACACGGAATCTGGGTTTTGTTTAGTAAATTGTGAGTAAAGACCTGAAGCATGCCATGCAATGTAGTAGCTTCAGGTGATAGGACAGAGAGACACAGGATGGAAAAAACTGGAGGGAATTCTTATAGGGCACCTTCCATGTCAATGCGAAAAGTGCACAGGAAAGTGATCTCTTTAACCAGAGGACTTTTAAAAGTAGTGGTTGGGGAAGAAAATTTAAACATTCCCATGAACCATCCTTATTTGCATGGCAAAAATAATACCCAATGAGTTGTTTTTCATAAATTCCACATATTAAGAAATGAGCTTGAAAATTATAGCCTCTTAAATGAGAAAAACCTGTTTCAGGTCTTCTACTAACAGCTGAAGTTTTTACAAGAAGCTCAGTTGGTATTCCAAGCACATATAAAAGCGAATATTATTATTTTTTGAATGACTTGATTGCCAACTACTCATAACTTAGCCTCAACCTGGAGACAAAGGAGGGGGCTAAGAATTTTTTCTCACTTATTTGGTCAAGGCTTGTGGATAATTTAAAGAAAGAAAAATCATTATAAATTCTACTATTTACAAATTTCACATTATTCTTGATGTTGGGATCATTATATTTGGGATGATTAATTTCCAATCAAATTATATCTGGAGAGTCATTGAGCTTCAAAATCTTAGTACACATGGAAGCATGCTATAAGCACAATTTATTACATAGAGGAATAAGCACAATATTTTTCCTAAAAAGTTAAAAATAAATGAAATTTGGGTATAAAGGTAAATCTATGTGATGTACTGAATTTTACATTAAGCAGATCACATGGCGACAGATGCCCAGTGTTCTGTGTCACCCCCCTGCTCCTCCATGGGTGTTGGATGGATGGAAACAAATGGTGGATGATGTGCTAGGCTTTAGATCCTGTTTGCACATGAAGACTCCTTTGTGGTTTTCAGGCTGCAGTCTCAGTTTGTGACACTGCTGTAGCACTGTCTGGGCTTCTGTTTATGTTCCATGCCTCTTCCCTCCCCTGCACCTTCTAATAGTTGGACCTTTTGCCTTATTTCTTTGGTCCACATTCTCTAACATGCAGAGTTAGTGGAAAGGTTTAGACTCATTGTTTTCTTGCTTGTCCACTTCAGAATGATCCTCTAGTTCCTGGACTTTCTCCCCACACCTCTTGGCTAGGCAGAGATTACAGCACACCCCCAAACTTCACAGCATCATGTGCTCAGCAGGCAGAGAGCCCCACAGGAACCAAGTTTTCCTTTGTTCTGTTCATTCATCTCCCAAAGACTTGTATAGAAGATTATTTGAGTATATGCAATTTTTTTTTTATCTTAAATTGTCAGGACAAATTCCTAAAAGAATTGTAATAAACAAGGACAGAGATTAAAGTTCTAGTTAATGTGGAATTCTTCCTGAATTTCAGAAAGGACAAGTTCCTAAAGATTGGGACCCACACAAGGAAGGGGTCATGTGGACAATATTCTGGCATCTTTCCCCTATCTTCCTCACCTTCTTTGGTTTCTCTATCCCTATACCTACACTCTCTCGTTTGTGAAATGTCACCCCTCCCATGGGAGGAGCTCCTGGGTTGCTGACAGGAGGTCCCAAGTAGCACCTAGGCTTCAGTGGTGGTTGAGGGCAGATAGTGATGCTGATGGTGACCCAGACTTGCTGGAAACTGTGGCAAAGATTAGTTCTCTTCCCTGTCTTGCAAAGGAGAAAGAATTGAGAGTGGGATGTTAGTGAGTAACAAACTAGTGTTGTGTTTTTTTACATGAGAGTACAACAAAAGATATACTACAGTTTTCCAAATATTATTGTATAAGTCAACAGAAAAAAAATAATATATCTCCTGTGTTTATTTCCTACATATTTGTCTTTACTATGTTTTTTTGTTCCACAAAAAGTAAACTTGTCATATCATCTTGAATTTATCTACCAGCCAAAGATAAATCTTTATAATAAACAGTTGTGAATGAATGTTTTCTTCAGCGTCCTTAGGTTATCAATACTCAAATTTCTACAGCAAGCAATTCCAACACACACAGAAAATAATGTACGGGAGAAATGTCATCTTTCCAAGAAGGAACAAGGGACTTTTGACCTCGCCACAATCAACAGTGATAAATTCTTCCAGCAGTGGGGATTTTCTGTGTGCCAGCTGACCTCTTCATTTGGATATATTAACTTGTCTCCCACTGTCTTTTAGCAACTGTGTTATGTTCCCTGGACTAAAATCTGTAGTTCTTATTGAAAAGGGTTAAATTAATCTTTCCCTGATTACCACACACCTATAACTCTATAAGAATTTTAATATTTATTTTTGGATGTCTTCTGTTGTGTGTGTTTGTGTGTGTGTGTGCGTGTGTGTGTGTGTGTCTGTGTGTCAACAGAATATAGCCATACGTAGAGTACTATCTCAGGGACCTAAGATGAAGATAGCTGGAAGATGCTGAAATATTGTTAGTAGAAGTCCAGTTCCTTATTGGTCTCTTTTTATAAGTTGAAAAAATAAAACTCTCCTAGGAAAGCTATTTCATTTCTCCACTGGCTATGAGAATAGAATTGGATAGCTTCCTCCATAAACAACCATCTAGTCCATATTTTTTATAGATCAAGAAGCTATGTATTTGATACCTATTTTGTGCCAGGCAGTGGGTTTAGCATGATGAATAAGAAATGATTCCTGCCTTAACAGTTCAAGTCTCCTGGAAGCTACAGAGATAAGAACAAATCATTATAATTCAATGTGATAAGTGAAGTTACATTGGCATAATCAAGGGATTGTGAGATCGTAGAGAAAGTATTCCTGACTTAGCCTGAGAATGAAGGCTATGTTCCTGGAGCTTCCTAAAGAAGCTTCATACCAGAACTTTGTTTTAATGGAGAAGTGATAAATTTCTATGGAAAATTAGTGCTTATTAGAGCCTTGCTTTTAATAGCATAATTTGGAAGAATACTCATTACTAAGTTTCTATTTTCAGTTGCAATGTTTTTAAGAGTTTGTTCTATTTTTTTTCCTGCATTCCAATCTTACTATGTTTGGATGATATGATTACATTGCTAGTTTTTTGATCTATGTGACATGATAGTGCCACTTTAGAAAAAAAATCAGCTTAGAAAATGAGAATCCTTAGTAAGTGTGAATGTGAATAAGGTCATTTTCACAGTGCAAGTGAAGATTTTACTCTTTGATTAAGATTGAAAAAGTTACCAAATGACTTGTCCAAGGCCCCACAGCAAGTGGGTGGCCAAACCAGCTTTAGAAATGAGAAATTCCTAATTGTTGGTGGCATGCATTACCAGGCCACAAATGAGTGGAAGAGCAAGTGCTATTTATGGCTGGTGATGAGGGAAACCTCAAGAGGGCTGATCATTCGAAAGAGTGGTTGTTTTTTCTGTACTTATTTATACCTCCTGGGATTGAATGTTGGATGGCTGTTCCACAATAACCATTTACTGGCTTCACATTTGCATAAAGTATTTTTTTCCGGTGTCATCAAACATGAAAACATGGCTTCTGTGGAAGCCATATCAGAAAGCACTGGGACATTTTCAAAACTTCAGGAAATGCTTAGGTGTATCTAGCTTGTAATGATAGCAGAGGAGTTTGTTTGGGGGAATCTGAAATAGCAACTCAGAAAAAAAAAAAAGGAAAAAAAGAGCTCAAGGTTGTGAGAAGAGACCCAGGTTTGTGTTGTGCATCAGACACCCAATAACTGTGCAGGTCTAACATCTTCCAGAGAATCAGTTTATTCTTCTGTGAAATGTGGGGATTAGATGTGTCTAATTTCAGTATTGTGTATAGTTTGGTAGCAATGAAACAAAACAAGGTGATCACTGTTAAACAAGCTACAGCTCCTTTTAGTCTGGACGTGAGCAATAAAACTGCTTAGAGAGACATTCACTGCCATTCTTGATCAAAAAAAAAAAAACTTATGTCTGCATAAATAATTTTACTACTAGGAAATAATTCCTTAAACCACAGTTGTGTATTTTAGTTGCAAACAGTGTGCTTAATGCTAATTCTTCTTTATATCTCCTTTATTTCATGTTTTGACCACTTTGCACTGATTCAGGGCGTACATTTTAAGTAGAAATCACAATTGAGTCATTGTGATTTTCCTAGAGGAGGACTTGTTATTGAAATTAACAACAACAACAACAACAAACCACAAGACACTCCCATACATGGCAAGGTATAGAAAAAGTGCAAAATACACTATTGAGTTGTCAATATATAACCCAGAAATTATAGAAGATTAATACTTAGTAAGAGAAAATTGCTTTACAAGAAAAAGTGGTAGAACCATCTGATTTTGCAGTGAATATGTAAAGAAGGAATAGGTAAGGTGAATAGGTAAAGAAGGAATCAGCATGGGTTAGGCACTGCACTGGTCTGCCTCTGTGTTATCCCATTTAATCCTTTTAACAATGCTGAAAGCTATGTATTACCTCACTTAATCTTTAAAACGATGCTGAGGGGTACGTATTATTATACCCATCTAACAGAGAAGAGGCTGAGACTCAGAGAAGCTAAGAAATTTACCCAGGTCCTACACTTAGTAGGTAATGAAGAAAGAGTTCAAACGACAGTCTGTCTGACTTCAAAGCTCTAGCTCATTCTATTCAGTTCCTTGCCTCCTTCCAAAGTCCTTGCCCATCAGCTTTAGGAGGCTTTGGTAAATTTGAGCTAAAATCCAGATTAGGTTTTTCAAGCCCATTTTCTCCTCTGAATTAGAAGCCCACCTCTTCTGCCGCTGCTTCTTCCAAGGCCCTGTCTCCTTCAGATTATTAGGCTGAGGACCACCCCTGACATGTTGGCAAGAAATAAGCTTCTAATTTGCAACTTTTCTTTGTGCAACTTGTCAGCTCAGAGCTCCTACCAGAGAAGTATTTCACAACACGCCTGGCCACCTTACCACATTCCAAGCAGAGTTAAGGCTTTCATGGACTATAATACTTGAAACCCTTACGGCGACAAATTACTTGCCCTCAATTTTAATGCCACCAGACCTTATTCTCCCTTTTCTTCTCTCTGCTTCAAAGAGTCATATTATCTTCTATTATACACGAGAGATCATGTTGCTTTGGGTTACACTATAAAATAAATCATAATATCTAGCAGTTTATTGCTCTAGCTTGCCCTCATGCATACAAAGACAACATGAAAAGCAAGCTTGGTAATTTCAGGTGGCATGTCATTGGGCCAACTATGAAAAGAATTTTTCATTTGGTTCATGTCCAAACACCATTTTGTGAAACTGAAGTGAATTTTGTCTCTCAGCTTGAATGAAAGGCCATCGGTTTTGTTCTTTCCTTCTGTCCCTTGGAGGACGGCTGCTTCTTCGGTAAGATATCCAGTGTGTGCCTGAAAAAGATTAAGATGGTCCGCAGGGGTGGGAGACTGTTCATCGGAATTTATTACTGTTCAAAGCCACTATAAAGGCTCTCATTTAACACTGGCCTTTGTATTTCCATCCATGAAAATTGTTCATACCATGACCAATCCCATACATTGTCAGTATTCTTCATGGAATATTCCATACAAGACCACAGTGAACCAACTCCTCAGCAGGAGAAAAAGGGGAAGATGCTGGGGCAGCCAAAAAACTAAAGTTTGCTTTAATAGTTTGTGGCATTTTTCCATCCATGTCATAGCTCCCTTAGGCAGCGACTGATGGAAACTCTATTTTGACAGTTAAAAGAACTGGGATAGATGCTATCCCCTACCATGTGAGTTCTTACAATGAACCAAATTTTCAATTAGACCCAAGGAAAAAAGTAGGTCTAAAATGTACTGTCTTTTGTCTCCATTGAAAACCCAACACCTGCCAATTACAACAGCCTATCTAATTTGTTACATTGGTATTTTTCTTTCATTTAGTAAAAATCTTTTTTAGCATCTATCAGAGCTGTGCTCTAAGAAAAGAGTTGTATACACTCACATTCTCTTTATAATTCTTTGATTTGCAATTTCTTAGTGTGCATTAAACACACACATGCATATATCCCACAATTGCAATCGATAGTATTCAAATCAAATACAAAAAAAAAGAAGGCAGGTATGAAAGAAAAATGTTCTAAGAGTGGATAATAAAGCTAAAAAAGAACTGACTGTACATTAGTCTGAAAACCCAATTTCTGCAAATTAGTGTTAAATGAACAAAAACTTAAAGCTTAGAACCTGCAGTTGAGTGCTGTGTGGACTGACACTGGGAATATGTGGTTAATTTCTGTAAGTATGTGGAGGAGGCTACAATTCTAATGACTTAAATGCTAATGCTAACAATAAAACCTTGAAAAAATCTGCATTTTAAAAGCAGCACAGTAAATCACACACTAAGGGGGTAATGTGAACAGGACCTGGAATGTGGGGGCAGGGAGAACAGAGACATTATTTCTTTCATGTTTTGCAAGTATTAGGCATAACTGGAGGGTCCCAAGAATGTGCCCTTCTAGTTTGCAGCTTGTGCCCTGACCCCATGTTTATAAAATCCTTTGGGGACCACTTTTAGTTTAGCCTTCCAGCACCCTAAAAAAATTTGTTTATATTACCTCAGTTGCGCTGGGAGTTGGTTAGTAATTATGTTAGTTCCGTTAAACGGCCTTGGCAGCTTTTAGTGATTAACTTTGTAGAAACCTTCCCTGTCCCTCACTACCTCCAATCAACTTGCTAACTCTTACTCATTTTTTTAAAAATCAGTGTGATTTACCGTAGCAGCCCACTTTCCCTTTTGTACTCCTGCCTTTGGTGGAGTCAATGTGCTGAGCCTTTTTCAACATTTTTTGTCCCATGCCTAGCACAGGGTCCACACAGAATAGCTGGAAATGAATAAAAAGTATTCCAACTTTTGCTGAAAATTGCCAAATTGCTTTCTGGCAAGGTGATCAAGAGTGGAAATAAAACTTAGTATTATCTTTTTAAAAAGTTGCTTATATTATGGGAATAGGAGAAAAATCTTATCTCATTGTTTCCATTTACTAGGGTTGCATATTTTAAACATACTTATTGGTGATTTACTCTTCTTTTTTGGTGAATTTCCTGTCCTTTCCTTTAGTCTCTTTTTCTATTGGGTCATTTATCTTTTTCTCTTTTTTTATTCGTAAGAATGCTTATTAAACGAAGAATTAAGGTCAGACACCCTGACTCACGCCTGTAATCCCAGCACTTTGGGAGGCTGAGGCTGTCAGATCACTTGAGGTCAGGAGCTCAACACCAGCCTGGTCAACATGGTGAAACCTCATCTCTACTAAAAATACAAAAATTAGCCAGGTGTGGTGGCAGGTGCCTGTCATCCCAGCTACTTGGGAGGTTGAGGCAGGAGAATCGCTTGAGCTGAGGGGCAGAGGTTGCAGTGAACTGAGATCATACCACTGCACTCCAGGCTGGGCGACAGAGCGAGACCCTGTCTCAAAAAAACAAACAAACAAACAACAAGAACAACTGTTTGTGTCATGAAATATTGCAACTATATTTTTGAATTTGTATATAACTTTTTTGGCTACTTCATCATCAGACACTTTAAATAGGCTGGACAATAACGTGTAGCTTGTTTCTTGCTTCATGGAAAATGGTTGCTGTGGCTGCATCTTGGCTTAAATGAGTTAGGTGTGTCTAATCCTACTGGTGCTTGTAAGTCAGTAATTATGGAACTACGTAACTCAATATCTCAAAGGCAAAAATGTGCATTGTTTTCCTATCCTTAATATGTTTTACAATATATCATCCAATCACAAAAATTGCTTTCTTTAAATGTGCCATAATGGAGCCAATACTTAAAAAATGTGGTTGATTAGACTTCTTTTCTTGCATTATTATCAGTAGTTTATAAAAGCAAACCTATCTGGATTTTAGGAAGCAAAATTCCCCATGTTCAACATTTCAAGAGCATTTTTAATTTAGTTGATAGCAGAAACTATGTGCCATCCATAATGAAGATACATTTCTCCTGATCTAGCATCCTGATTCAGCTCCTACATCAAATGCATTTATTTCTCTTCCTACCATTGCAGGTAGAAATGTCTCCGGTGTCCAGGACAACCTGACAACTTCTTGAATGTTATTTACTTAGACCAAATTAGTGTTAAGAGTATTGAATAAGATACGTTGTTTAGGGTTCTGCCAAAGCTCATGCAGAGAATACTAGGCAGAGAAAGGCACTTTCCTCTGGGTTATTTCTCCAACTGAAAAGAAAATGTCTATATCTAATATTATTACCATAATCTATAATATTTAGTACCAGTATATAGGTTAACTCTATGGGCCATTTCTCACTAATGCTGACAATGAAAGCAGCATTATTCTTGTCTAATCAGTTCTTTAATCTTCAACTTGGACATAATAATTTCGGACCTATTTAAAAGTTTTAATATTGTTGTCCATAAATCTAATACATGTACATCTAGAAGATCAAAATTGGAGGGACAAAACGATGTGGTGCTGGTTTCTTCTGAATTTCTGTACTTAGTCTATAATATACAAAATATTAGCCATGCTCTCCTCAAGTTCTCTTTTATGTCTATAGAAGAAAGAATACATTTAAAAATGATTTTAAATCAAATAAAATCTGGAGTGGTATCCATCTACCAAGGTCACAAGAAAATTCACTCTCAGGCATTTTGGTGGGTCTCTTTGAAGTACCTTGGAAGGGAGACTGAAATGTCACACCATCTGGGGACATGCCAAGCTTCTTGTTTTGGACTGGAGCCGATGGTCTCAGTGCTCCTTGGGTGTAGCTGACATGGTCCATCAATGGATCCTCTTGCCTCAAAGTCAGGCTCAAGGCTCTAAGATTCATAAGCTGAGCAATTAGGGTTGAGCCATGCTAGGCATAGCAAAGCCTAAGAATGTGATGTCCTTTTTGAGAGACAGCATGTGATGGAAGCACTAAGGGTAGGTGAAGTTACTGTATGTGGGGTGGGCATCTCTGAGGCGATACCTTTTATGATGAGAGCTTACTGCTGAGAGGGAGCTAGCCTTACAGCAGATTCCAGGCAGCAGGAGCAGCAAATGCAAAGCTCTAAAAAGGGTGAGCTTGGTGTATGTGTGGAAAGGGCCAATAAGGCTGGACCACAGAGATGAAGAGGGAGAGTGGTGAGAGTAGTCTTGTATGAGCTGGCAAGGGCAGGTGGTATGGTACTTTGAGGCCATGAAAAAGGAGTCTGAATCTTATTCTAAGTGACGGGGAAGACACTTGAAGGTTTGAAGCAAAAAATAGTATGATCTAATTTGTATTTTAAAAGACCGATTCTAGACCATATCTTACAGAATTAAAAATATGCATCTATAATATATTTGTACAAAGATGATCATTATGCATTGTTGCTAATAGATAAAGTGATCGGAGATAATCTATATGTTTATTAGCAATGAAGTGATGAATGAACACTGACAGCTTTGTATCATGCAGTACCATGTAGTTATTTAAAACAATAAAGTTTCCTGATCTGGAAAGGTGTACATTATGTATTTTAGAAGAAATAAAGTACATTGCAGCTCAATATGAATAGAATAATTTTATTTTGGTAAAAAATATATTGCATCACTGAGGAAATGTAGAAAAATGGAAAAATGCATACCAAGTTATGGATATTTCTAGATGATACATATTTTTAAAAATGAGACATGACTGAGAAGAGAAATTTCACTCAAATTTAAAGATATCTTAAATTTAAATTCTCTTTATTTTTAACCACCTAAAGTAAACAAAGAAAAAAAAAGAAAATGAAAATTAAAAAGAAAATCCCTGTCATTAGAATGATTTAGAAATTACCCTGAGCTGCAGGTCCTAGTTCTTGTCCAATTCCCTAATCACTCAGATAATTCCTTCATAGTATATTCAAGAATGAACAGAACATAGCTTTCTAGAGCATTAATTAGCACCTATTTTGAACAAGTCAATGTCTCTAAAACTGCTTTCTTACCTGAGGAAAAATCAGATATCTGGTGGGATTACTGCTTCTTTTTGTTTTATTTCACTTGAAAAATAATTAATAAAAACAAAGATATTATTCACCCATGCACATTGATGTGTTATTGGTTTTTGACAGAGATTTACTGAAAACCAAATGCAGCGATTTTCATATAGCTCTCACCATATTAATTGTAATGGGCATGTTTTGGTTTTGGCTGCTCGGTAACTAACCTTCTTCCTGGTTTATGGGACTCCTTCATTTTGTGAATCTTGGTTGGGGTGAAATCCCTAACCCTCTGTGCTGAGCAACACAGAGAGCTGTTCTGTATGAGTGGGAATATCAGCACCTGCTTATTACCTGGCTGACCACAGGAGGCTACCTAAGTCCATTCTGCCTCAGCTTCCTCATTCATAAACTGGAGATAATAATAGTGCCTACCACATAGAGTCTGTGTGAGGCTTAACTGAGTTACTAATAGCACATAGTAAGTGTTGTGTAAGAGCTACACTAATACATAAAGGAGGCACCATAGGATGAAGAGTGTAGATGATACACCAGAGTCAGTTGGAACTGAGGGGTCAAGTAGCCCTCAACTCCATGCCCACAGATGCCTCAGGTAGTACACTTCCTTTGAATGACTGTTTTATCAACTAGATTTCAGAAGTTAAGAATTAATTTTTTGTTTCTATTAGATGTATACAAGCACAAGGTTTAAATGACCCTGCTGTTCCACATGGCTTATTGTGACAAAGTGCAATATTCCTCCCCATTTTGCCTCATCATTTTCCTCTCTCCCATAGCAACCCCTTTCAAATTTTTATTTTCTATTTTTTTTCTAATTTTATTTTATTTTATTTTACTTTTTTTGCTTTATAATTTTATTTATTTATTTTTATTATACTTTAAGTTCTAGGATATATGTGCACAACATGCCGGTCTGATACATAGGTATATGTGTGCCATGGTGGTTTGCTGCACCCATCAACTCATCATTTACATTAGGTATTTCTCCTAATGCCATCCCTCCCCCAGCCCCCAACCCTCCTACAGGCCCTGGTGTATGATGTTCCCCACCCTGTGTACAAGTGATCTCATTGTTCAATTGCCACCTATGAGTGAGAACATGTGGTATTTGGTTTTTTGTCCTTGTGATAGTTTGCTGAAGTTTCCAGCTTCATCCATGTCCCTACAAAGGACATGAACTCATCCTTTTTATGGCTGCATAGTATTCCATGGTGTATATATGCCACATTTTCTTAATCTAGTCTATCATTGATGGACATTTGGGTTAGTTCCAAGTGTTTGCTATTGTGAATACTGCCACAATAAACATACGTGTGCATGTGTCTTTATAGTAGCATGATTTATAATCCTTTGAGTATATACCCAGTAATGAGATTGCTGGGTCAAATGATAATTCTAGTTCTAGATCCTTGAGGAATCGCCACACTGTCTTCCACAATAATTGAACTAATTTACTCTCCCACCAACAGTGTAAAAGCATTCCTATTTCTCCACACCCTCTCCAACATCTGTTGTTTCCTGCTATTTTAATGATTGCCATTCTAACTGGTGTGAGATGGTATCTCATTGTAGTTTTGATTTGCATTCCTCTGATGATCAGTGGTGATTAGCATTTTTTCATGTGCCTGTTGGCTGCATAGTTGTCTTCTTTTGAGAAGTGTCTGTTCATATCCTTTGCCCAGTTTTTGTTGGGGTTGTTTGATTTTTTCTTGTAAATTTGTCTGAGTTCTTTGTAGATTCTGGATATTAGCCCTTTGTCAGATAGGTAGATTGCAAAAATTTTCTCCCATTCTGTAGGTTGTCTGTTCACTCTGATGGTAGTTTCTTTTGCTGTGCAGAAGCTCTTTATTTAGATCCCATTTGTCTATTTTGGCTTTTGTTGTCCTTACTTTTGTTGTTTTAGTCAGAAAGTCCTTGGCCATGCCTATGTCCTGAATGGTATTGCCTAGGTTTTCTTCTAGGGTTTTTATGGTTTTAGGTCTAACATTTAAGTCTTTAAGCCATCTTGAATTAATTTTTGTTTAAGGTGTAAGGAAGGGATCCAGTTTCAGCTTTCAACATATGGCTAGCCAGTTTTCCCAGCACCATTTATTAAATAGGGAATCCTTTCCCTATTTCTTGTTTTTGTCAGGTTTGTCAAAGATCAGATGGTTGTCAATTTGTGGTGTTATTTCTGAGGCCTCTGTTCTGTTCCATTGGTCTATATATCTGTTTTGGTACCATTACCATGCTGTTTTTGTTACTGTAGCCTTGTAGTATAGTTTGAAGTCAGGTAGCGTGATACCTCCAACTTTGTTCTTTTTGCTTAGGATTGTCTTGGCAATGTGGGCTCTTCTTTGGTTCCATATGAACCTTAAAGTAGCTTTTTCAAATTCTGTGAAGAAAGTCATTGGTAGCTTGATGGGGATGGAATTGAATCTATAAGTTACTTTGGGCAGTATGGCCATTTTCATGATTTTTATACTTCCTATCCATGAGCGTGGATATTTTTCCATTTGTTTGTGTCTTATTTAGTTGAGCAGTGGTTTATAGTTCTCCTTGAAGAGGTCCTTCACATCCCTTGTAAGTTGGATTCCTAGGTATTTTATTCTCTTTGTAGCAGTTGCGAATGGGAATTCACTCATGATTTGGCTCTCTGTTTTTCTGTTAATGGTGTATAGGAATGCTTGTGATTTTTGCACATTGATTTTGTATCCTGAGACTTTGCTGAAGTTGTTTATCAGTTTAAGGAGACTTTGGAATGAGATGATGGGGTTTTCTAAATATACAATCATGTCATCTGCAAACAGAGAAAATTTGACTTCCTCATTTCCTGACTGAATACCTTTTATTTCTTTCTCTTGCCTGATTGCCCTGGCCAGAATTTCCAACACTATGTTGAATAGGAATGGTGAGAGGGCATCTTTGTCTTTTGCCAGTTTTCAAAGGGAATGCTTCTGGTTTTTGCCCATTCAGTATGATATTGGTTGGGGTTTGTCATAAATAGCTCTTATTATTTTGAGATACCTAGTTTATTGAGAGTTTTTAGCATGAAGGGCTGTTGAATTTTGTTGAGTGAGAACATGCGGTGTTTGGTTTTCTGTCCTTGTGAGAGTTTTCTGAGAAACTACCACAACAGTGATAAGCAGTGTGGGAGTGTAAATTAGTTCAATCATTGTGGAAGACAGTGTGGCGATTCCTCAAGGACCTAGAACTAGAATTACCATTTGACCCAGCAATCTCATTACTGGATATATACTCAAAGGATTATAAATCATGCTACGATGAAGACACATGCACACATATGTTTATTGTGGCACTATTCACAGTAGCAATCAATACCTAGTTTATTGAGAGTTTTTAGCATAAAGGCTGTTGAATTTTGTTGAAGGCCTTTTCTGCATCTATTGAGATAATCATGTGGTTTTTGTCATGGTTCTGTTTATGTGATGGATTACATTTATTGATTTGCATATGTTGAAACAGTCTTGCATCCCAGGGATGAAGCTGACTTGATCGTGGTGGATAAGCTTTTTGATATGTTGCTGGATTTGGTTTGCCAGTATTTTACTGAGGATTTTTGCATTGATGTTCATCAGGGATATTGGTCTAAAATTCTCTTTTTTTGTTGTGTCTCTGCCAGTCTTCGGTATCAGGATGATGTTGGCCTCATCAAATGATTTAGGGAGGATTCCCTCTTTTCCTATTGATTGGAATAGGTACCAGAAGGAATGCTACCAGCTCCTCTTTGTACCTCTGGTAGAATTCAGCTGTGAATCTGTCTGGTCCTGGACTTCTTTTGGATGGCAGGCAATTAATTATTGCATCAATTTCAGAGCCTGTTATTGGTCTACTAAGGGATTCAACTTCTTCCTGAAGAAGAAGTTGATCCTTTGGAGGATAAGAGGTGCTCTGATTTTTAGAATTTTCAGCTTTTCTGCTCTGCTTTCTCCCCATCTTTGTGGTTTTATCTACTTTTGGTCTTTGACGTTGGTGACCTACAGATGGGGTTTTGGTATAGATGACCTTCTTGTTGATGTTGATGCTATTCCTTTCTGTTTGTTAGTTTTCCTTCTAACAGTCAGGTCCCTCAGCTGCAGGTCTGTTCAAGTTTGCTGGAGGTCCACTCCAGACCCTGTTTGCCTGGGTATCACCAGTGGAGACTGCATAACAGCAAATGTTGTAGAACAGCAAATATTGCTGCCTGATCCTCCCTCTGGAAGCTTTGTCCCAGAGGGGCAGCCACCTATATAAAGTGTCTGCTGGCCCCTACTGGAGGTGTCTCCCAGTTAGGCTACATGGGGGTCAGGGACCCATTTGAGGAGGCAATCTGTCCATTCTCAGTGCTCAAACGCCATGCTGGGAAAACCACTGCTCTCTTCAGAGCTGTCAGACGGGGAAGTTTAAGTCTGCAGAAGTTGCCTGCTGCCTTTTGTTCAGCTATGCCCTGACCACAGAGATGAAGTCTAGAGGCAGTAGGCCTTGTTGAGCTGCAGTGGGCTCCACCCGGTTTGAGCTTCCCAACCACTTTGTTTACCTACTCAAGCCTCAGCAATGGTGGACTCCCCTCCCCCAGCCAGTCTGCTGCCTCGCAGTTCGATCTCAGACTGCTGGGCTAGCAGTGAGCAAGGCTGTGTGGGCGTGGGACCCACTAAGCCAGGCACGGGGGAGAAGTTCCTTGTCTGCCAGTTGCTAAGACCTTGGGAAAAGCCCAGGATTTGGGCAGGAGAGTCCTGTTTTTCCAGGTACAGTCTGTCATGGCTTCCCTTGGCTAGGAAAGGGAAATCCCTGACCCCTTGTGCTTCATGGGTAAGGTGATGCCCCTCCCTACTTCGGCTCGCCCTCTTTGGGCTGCACCCACTATCCAACAAATCCCAGTGAGATGAACCAGGTACCTTAGTTGAAAATGCAGAAATCACCCATCTTCTGCTTTGATCACTCTGGGAGCTGCAGACCAGAACTGTTCTTATTTGGCCATCTTCTCAACTTTTTAATTTAAAAACATGCTTTGACTGCTGTTTCTTAATTTTCATTTTGAAGCACTCCCATCATGGACAATGAAGATTTAGCTCTTTTACACCAGCTCTGCTTTTCACCACAATTCCTACACAATCCCATCCTTTAAATAGAGTTAGACTTTTGAGTTAGGTCAATATTGCAGGTTTACATGTTTAGGACCATGTAAATATTTTCATAGCAGAGCACTGTTGTATACTATGACTACTTCCTCTTCTTTTTTTTCCTTGCAGAACGTTTTGAAGTGAAGCTAATAATGATCACGTTTTTTCATCTGCTTGGTTTTCTATATACTTATCATTAATGCTTCCTCAAATTATTCCCAATTTTTAATGTTCCTCTCAATATATGCAAATCACTATAATTCAATCAGCTTCTTCTGTTGGCCTGCTCTCATCAGAGTTGCTGGCTTACTCCAGAATGGCTGTCATACCGAGTTTCTTCACACCAGTCTGGAAATTTTCTTTAACTTTCTCTTAAGTTCCATGCTCTTCTTCCTGCATTTCATATCTTCTTTCCTTTTGGCACTCTTCTTGTGGTGGGACACCTCATCTGATAGATTTCTAATAAAAGGTGCATGAGAAGAATTCTGAAATATTATATGTCTGAAATTTTCTTTCATGTACCTCATAATTAAAGTTGGCAATTAAAATTACAAAATAACATTGCTCCTTTGACTTCTTGCTTCTCATGTTGCTTTGAAAATGTTGAGATTAGCATCACCTTGATACCTAAGCCAGACAAAGGCATCAGAAGAAAAGAAATCTACAGGCCAATTTCTCTGATGAACATCAATGCAAAAATTCTCAATAATATATTAGCAAACTAAATCTAACAATACATGAAAAAAGAGTATACATGATGACCAAGTTAAATTTATCCCTAGCATGCAAGGCTAACTTAACCTGTATAAATCAGTCAACGTGATACATCACATAAATGGAATGAAAGATTAAAAAACATAATCATCTCAATTGGCATAGGAAAAGCATTCAACCAAGTCCAACATCCTTCCTTACTAAAAACTCTCAATAGTTTAGGTATAGAAAGAAAGTTTCTCAACATTGTAAAGGCCAATTATAAAAAATCCTGCACTAACATTATAATCAAGGGGGAAAAACTGAAAGCTTTCCAGCTAAAATTTGGTATAAGGCAAGAATGCTCACTTCTACCACTTCTATTCTATTCAACTATGTTCTGTTCAACATAGTGCTGAAAATATTAGCAAGAGCTATCAGACAAGCAAAATAAATGAAACACATCCAAATTGGAAAGGAAGAAGTAAAAAGTATCCCTATTTTCAGATGACAGAATTCTATATGTAAAATACTCAAAACATTTTATAAAAAACTGTTAGAACTAAGAAACTATTTCAGTAAAGCTGCAGAATACAAAATCAACACAAAATTAGTAGCATTTTTTTTTCATTTTTAATGATTATGAATACACAATAGTTGTACATATTTTTGGGGTACATGTGATATGTTGATACAAGCATACAATATGTAATGATCAAATCAGGGTAATCGAGATATCCATCACTTCAAGCATTTATCATTTCTTTGTGTTAAGAATGTTCTAATTCCACCCGTTTAGTTATTTGATATATACAATAAGGCACTGTTAATATAATCACCCTATTGTGCTACTGTACACTAGATACACTAGGTCTTATTCCTTCTAACTGTATTTTTGCATATATTGACCATCCCTTCTTTATTCCTCCCTCCTCATTACCCTTTCCAACCTCTGGTAACCCCCACTCTACTCTCTATCTCCATGAGTTTTGTCTTTTGGCCCTCATATCTGAGTGAGAGTATATGATATCTGTCTTTCTATGCCTGACTTATTTCACTTAACATAATGTCATCTAGTTCCATCTATGTTGCTGCAAATGACAGGATTTCATTCTTTTTTATGGCTGAATAATATTCCATTGTATATCTGTTCCACATTTTTAAAATCCATTCATTCATTGATGGACACTTAGGTTGATTTCATATCTTAGCTATTGTAAATTGTGCTGCAATAAACATGAGAGTACAGATATCTTTTTGATATACTGATTTCTGTTCCTTTGGACATATACCCAGTAGTGGATTTGAGATATTACATAGTAGTTCTATTTTTAGTTTTTTGAGGAACTTCCACACTGTTCTCAATGTGACTATATTAATTTACATTCTCAGTAACAGTGTATGAGGGTTCCTCTTTTTCCACATCCTTGCCAACATCCATTATTGCCTGTCTTTTTGATAAAAGCCATTTTAATTAGAGTGAGATTATATATCATTGTAGTTTTGATTTGCATTTCTCTGATAAACAGTGATGTTGAACATTTTTCATTTACCTATTGGTCATTTGTATGTCTTCTTTTGAGAAATGTCTGTTTAGATCTTTTGCCCATTTTTAATTGAATTATTTTCCCTATCAAGTTGTTTGAACTCTTTACATGCTCTGGTTGTTAATCCCTTGTTGGATGGGTAGTTTGGAAATATTTTTGCCCATTCTGTGGTTTTTCTCTTCACTTTGATTGTTTCCTTTGCTGTACATAGCTTTTTAGTTCAATATGGTCTCATTTGTCCATTTTTGCTATGGTTGCTTGTATTTTTGAGGTCTTAATCAAGAAATCTTTACCTGAATCCATAGATTGGAATAATTTATTTCCCCTGTATATAAGTCATAATAACTTCCACAATAATTTATTCTAGTAGTTTCATAGTTTCTGGTCTTAAATTTAAGTGTTTTATCATTTTAACTTGATTTTTGTATGTGGTGGTTTCATTCATCTGCATATAGATAACTTGTTTTCCCAGCACAATTCATTCAAGAGACTGCCCTTTCCCCAGTGTGTGTTTTTGGTGCCTTTGTAAAAAAATGAATTGACTGTAAGTGCATGGATTTATTTCTGGAGTCTCTATTCTGTTCCTTTGGTCTATGTGTCTGTTTTTATGCCAGTACTATGCTGCTTTGGTTATTAGAGATTTGTAGTATAATTTGAAGTCATGTAGTGTGACGCTTTCAGCTTTGTTCTTTTTGCTCAAGATTGCTTTGGCTATTCAGAATCTTTCATCATTTCCTAAAAATTTCAGTTCCTTTTTATTTCTGTGAAGAATGTAATTGGTATTTGGATAGGGATTGCATTGAATGTGTAGAATGCTCTGGTTAGTATGAACATTTTAACAATATTGATCCTTCCAATCCATGAACATGGAATCTCTTTTATTTTTTGTGTGTGTCTTATTCAATTTATTTCATCAATGTCTTATAGTTTTTATTATAGAGATCTTTCACTTCTTTAATTATGTTTATACCTAGGTATTTTATGTTATTTGTAGCTATTATTAATGGGATTAGTTTTTTGGGTCTTTTCAGATTATTTGATGTTGGCATATAAAAATGTGTATGATTTTGTATCCTGCAACTTTGCCAGATTTATTTATCAGTTCTAATAGACATTACAGCAGATAAAAATAAATTCAAAGAACCATTAGAGACTATTATGAGAAACTATATGCCAGTAAGCTGGGAAGTCTAGAAAAATGGTTAAATTCCTAGACACATAAATGTACCAAAATCAAACTATGAATAAATCCAAAACTTAAATAGAACAATAATAAACAAGAGACAGAAGCAGGGATTAAAAGTCTCCCATCAAAGAAAAGCGCAGGACCTGATGACTTCACTGCTAAATTTGCCCAAATATTTAAAAAATAATTAATACCAATCCTCCTCAAACTATTCAAAAAATTTAAGGAGGAGAAAACACTTTCAAGCTCGGTCTATAAAACTACTGTTACCTTGATACCAAAGCCAGACAAAGACACAAAAAAGAAAACTACAGGCCAATATCCCTGATGAACATAGATGCATAAAATGTTAATGAAATACCAGCAAACAAAATTCAAAAACACATTAAAAAGATTGTTTAACATGATTAGAGGGATTTATTCTAGGGATGCAAGGATGGTTCACCATATACAGATCAATAAATGTGTCTCATCACATCGATATAATAGACAAAAATCTTATGATCATTTATATAGATGCTGAAAAAACATTCAACACCTCTTCACAATAAAGTCACTGAAGAAACTGGGTATAGAAGGAACACACCTCCATAGAATTAAGGACATATACAACCAAACCACAACTAATATCATACTGAATGGGTAAAAAACTGAACTCCCTTCCTCCGAGATCTAGAACAAGACAAGGGTGTCCACTTTCACCACTGTTATTCTACATGGTACTGGAAGTCCTAGCCAAAACAATTAGACAAGAGAAGGAAATAAAGGGCATCCAAATGGGAAAGGAAGAGGTAAAATTATCTTTGTTTGCAGATCATGTGATCTCGTGTTTAGAAGAAAAACCCTAAAGACTCCACCAGGAAACTGTCAGGAGCATTTTTATACACAAATAACAATTTAGCTGAAAAAGAAACCAAGAAAACAATTCCATTTATAATGGCAACAAAGATTAATTAAAATCCAGGAGTAAATTTAACCAAGGAGTTGAAAGATCTGTACTCTGAAAACTATAAAACATTGATGAAAGAAATGGAAGAATTACAAATATAAATGAAAAGATATCCTATGCTCATAGATCAGAAGAATTAATATTTTTAAAACATCCATGCCACCCAAAGCAATACAATCCCTATCAAAATCCTAATGACATTCTTCACAGGAATAGAATGAACAATCCTAAAATTAGTATGGAACCATAAAACACCCCCAAATAGCCAAAATAATTCTGAGAAAGAAAAACAAAGTTGGGGGCATCACCTTTCCTTTTTAAAAATTATATTACAAAGCTATATGATAATCAAAACAGTATGGTAGTGACATAAAAAACAAACACACAGACCAGTGGAGCAGAATAGAGTGCCAAGAAGTAAATCCAAACATATATGGTAAGCTAATTTTTGACAATGGCACAAGGGGAAGAGGATAATCTCTTCAATAAATGATGCTGGAAAAACTGTATTTCTACGTGCAAAAACCAATGAAATGGTACCCTTATACCATAAACAAAAATGACTCTAGATGGTTAAAAGACCTGAATGTAAGAGCAGAAGCTATAAAACTCCTAGAAGATAACACAGGGGAAAACTCTTGAATGTTGGCCTTGGCAATGATGTTTTGGACATCACACCAAAAACTGAGGCCACAAAAGCAAAATAAGTAAATGAGACTATATCAAACTAAAAAGCTTGGCACAACAAAGGAAACAGTTAACAAAGTGAAATAGCAGACTACAAATTGGAAAAAATATCAGCAAATCATATATCTGATAAGTTAATATTCAAAATTAATAAAGAATTTATATGACTCAATATTGGAAAAACAAATTATTCAATTACAAAATGGGCAAAATACCTAAATAGACCTTTGTCCAAAGAAGATATAAAAATGACCAACGGGTACATGAAAAGGGACTCAACATAATTAATCATCAGGGAAATGCAAATCAAAACCACTATGAGATACTAACTCACACCTGTTAGAATGGGTGTTATCAAAAAGTAAAAAGATAAATGTTATGAGTGTGAATAAATGGGAACCCTTGTACACACTGGTGGAAATGTAGATTGGTACAGCTATTACGAAGAATAGTATGAGGTTTCTATAGAAACTGAAAATAGAGCTACTATGTGACCCAACAATTTCTCTTCTGGGTAAATACCCAAAAGAAATAAAATCACCACCTCATAAAGATATCTTCACTCTCATGTTTATTGGATCATTATTCACAGTAGCCAAGATATGAAAACATCTTAAGTGCTCATTGATAGATGGATAGATAAAAGAACTGTGGTATATATGTACAATGGAATATTATTTTATCCTAAAAAATAAGCTATCAATAGCTAACAAAGAAAAATGTTGTATGATATTACTTATATGTGGAGCTTAAAACACTTTAAAAATTAAATATACGGAGATAGAGAACAAACAGTAGTTACAAAAGGTGATGAACAATGCGAAGATGTAGTTCAGAGAATACAAAATAGCAGATATGTAGAATAAACAAGTCTAGAGATCTAATGAACAACATGAGGATTCTAGGTAATAAAATTATATTGTATACGGGATTTATGGTAAATGAGTATATTTTAACTGTTCTTGCTATAAAAACAAAAAAATGCAGAATGATGTGAGATGGATGTTCATTTCTGTGTGCTTTACTTATGTGTCTGCTACATCTGTATATAGAAAATACAAACAATAAAATTTATTTATTTATTTATTTATTTATTTTTAATTAATTTATTATTATTATACTGTAAGTTAGCCAGAGATTTTATGTGCTGTGCAGGTTTGCATTCTGTATGTATGCTGTGCCTTGTGCTGCCCATCGCTCATCATTTACATCAGGTATAACTCCCAATGCAATCCCTCCCCTCCCTCTGTAGTAGGCCCGATTATTGTGATGTTCCCCTTCCCGAGTCCAAGTGATCTCATTGTTCAGTTCCACCTATGAGTGAGAACATCACTGGTGTTTGTTTTCTGTTCTTGTGATAGTTTGCTAAAATTGATGGATTCCAGCTGCATCCATGTCCTACAAAGGACCTGAAGCTGTCCCTTTTTATGGCTGCATAGGCATTCCATGGTGTATGTATTGCCACATTTTCTTAATCAATCTGTCACTGATGGACATTTGGGTTGATTCCAAGTCTTTGCTATTGTGAATAGTGCTGCAATAAACATACATGTACATGTGTGCTAGAGCAGCATAATTTACTAATCCTTTGGGTATATACCCAGTAATGGGATAGCTGGGTCATATGGTGCATCTAGTTAGATCTAGCCAGGAATGCAGCATACTGTTTTCCCATAATGGTTGAACTGGTTACAATCCCTGTAACAGTGTAAAAGTGTTCCTATTTCTCATCCTCTCCAGCACCGTTTCCTGACTTTTGAATGATCACTTCATTCTAACTGGTGTGAGATGGTATCTCATTGTGGTTTTGATTTGCATTTCTCTGATGGCCAGTATTGATGAGCATTTTTCATGTGTTTGTTGGCTATGAATGTCTTCTTTTGAAATGTCTATTCATATCCTTTGCCCACTTTTTGATGGGGTTGTTTGTTTTCTTGTAAATTTGTTTGAGTTCTTTGTAGGTTCTGGATATTAGCCCTTTAATCAGATGAGTAGATTGCAAATTTCTCTCCCATTCTGAGTTGCCTGTTCACTCTGATGGTAGTTTCTTTTTTACTGCTGTGCAGAAGCTCTTTAGTTTAATGAGATCCCATTTGTCAATTTGGCTTTGCTGCCGTTGCTTTTGGTGTTTTAGACATGAAGTCTTTGCCCATGCCTATGTCCTGAATGGTACTACCTAGGTTTTCCTCTAGGATTTTATGGTATTAAGGTCTAACATTTAAGTCTCTAATCCATCTTGAATTAATTTTCATTATAAGGGTAAGGAAGGATCCAGTTTCAGCTTTCTACTTATGGCTGTGAATTTTCCCAGCACCATTTATTAAATAGGGAATCCTTTCCCCATTTCTTGTTTCTCTCTCCAGGTTTGTCCAAAGATCAGATGGCTGTAGATGTGTGGTATTATTTCTGAGGACTCTGTTCTGTTCCATTGGTCTATATATCTCTGTTTTGGTACCAGTACCATGCTGTTTTGGTTATGTAGCCTTGTAGTATAGTTTGAAGTCAGGTAGCGTGATGCCCTCCAGCTTTGTTCTTTCGACTTAGGATTGTCTTGGAGGATGCGGGCTCTTTTTTGGTTCCATATGAACTTTAAAGCAGTTTTCCAATTCTGTGAAGGCTCATTTGAGTAGCTTGATGGGGATGGCATTGAATCTATAAATTACCTTCAAGGCAGTATGGCCATTTTTCACGATATTGATTCCTATCCGCCCAGGCGTGGTATGTTCTTCCATTTGTTTGTGTCCTCTTTTATTTCACTGAGCAGTGGTTTGTAGTTCTCCTTATGAAGAGGTCCCTTGACATCCCTTGTAGGGTTAGTTCCTAGGTATTTGATTCTCTTTGAAGCAATTGTGAATGGAAGTTCATTCATGATTTGGCTCTCTGTTTGTTTGTTACTGGTGTATAAGAATGCTTGTGATTTTTGCACATTAATTTTGTATCCTGAGACTTTGCTGAAGTTGCTTATCAGCTTAAGGAGATTTTGGGCTGAACAATGGGGTTTTCTAAATATACAATCATGTCTGCAAACAGGGACTTGAATTTGACTTCTTCTTTCTAACTGAATACCCCTGATTTCTTTCTCTTGCCCTGAGTACCCCTAGCCAGAACTTCCAGCACTATGTTGAATGGTGGTGAGAGGGCATCCTGTCTTGTGCCAGTTTTCAAAGGAATTTTCCAGTTTTGCCCATTCAGTATGATATTAACGTGGGTTTGTCATAAATAGCTCTTATGATTTTGAGGTACGTTCCCATCAATACCAGATTTATTGAGCGTTTTAGCATGAAGGGCTGTTGAATTTTGTCAAAGCCTTTTCTGCATCTAATGAGATAACCATGTGGTTCTTGTGCTTTGGTTCTGTTTATATGCTGGATTATGTTTATTGATTTGCGAATGTTAGACCAGCCTTGCATCAGGGATGAAGCCCACTTGATCATGGTGGATAAGCTTTTTTGATGTGTTGCTTCGAATCGGTTTGCCAATTATTTTATTGAGGATTTTTGCATCGATGTTCATCAGGGATATTGATTAAATTCTCTTTTTATTGTATCTATGCCAGGCTTTGGTATCAGGATGATGTTGACCTCATAAAATGAGTTGGGGAGGATTCCCTCTTTTTCTATTGATTGGAATAGTTTCAGAAGGAATGGTACTATCCTCCTTGTACCTCTGGTAGAGGTCAGCTTCAATGAATCCATCTGGTCCTGGACTTTTTTTTGGTTGGTGAGCTATTAATTGTTTGCCTCAATTTCAGAGCCTGCTATTGGTCTGTCAGGGGATTCAACTTCTTCCTGGTTGGTCTTGGAAGAGTGTAAGTGTCCATTATACATTTCTTCTAGATTTTCCAGTTTATTTGGTAGAGAGGTGTTTATAGTATTCTCTGATGGTGGTTGTATTTCTGTGGGGTCGTTGGTGATATCCCTTTATGTTTTTTTAATTCGTCGATTTGAGTTCTTCTCTCTTTTTCTTCTTTATTAGTCTTGCTAGTGGTCTGTCAATTTTGTTGATCTTTCAAAAACCAACTCCTGGATTCATTGATTTTTGGAGGGTTTTGTGTCTCCTATCTCCTTCAGTTCTGCTCTGATCTTAGTTATTTCTAGCCTTCTGCTTGCTAGCTTTCCGAATGTGTTTTGCTCTTGCTTCTCTAATTCTTTTTAATTGCGATGTTAGAGTGTCAGTTTAGATCTTTCCTGCTTTTCTCTTGTGGGCATTTAGTGCTTATAAATTTCCCTCTACACCTGCTTTAAATGTGTCCCAAATTCTGGTATGTTGTATCTTTGTTCTCATTGGTTTCAAAGAACATCTTTATTTCTACCTTCATTCATTATGTACCCAGTAGTAGTCATTCAGGGCAGGTTGTTTGGTTCCATGTGGATTGAGCGGTTTATTGAGTTTCTTAGTCCTGAGTTCTAGTTTGATTGCACTGTGGTCTGAGAGACAGTTTGTAATAATTTCTGTTCTTGTACATTTGCTGGGGTACTTTACTTCCAATTCACAGTGGTCGAATTTTGGAATAAGTACGATGTGGTGCTAGAAGAATGTATATTCTGTTGATTTGGGGTGGAGAGTTCTATAGATGTCTATTAGGTCTCAACGCTGCAGAGATGAGTTCCAATTCCTGGATATCCTTGTTAACTTTCTGTCTCGTTGATCTGTCTAATGTTGACAGTGGAGTGTTGAAGTCTCCCATTATTATTGTATGGGAGTCTAGTCTCTTTGTAGTCTCCTAAGGACTTGCTTTATGAATCTAGGTGCTCCTGTATTGGGTGCATATATATTTAGGATAGTTAGCTCTTCCTGTTGGGTGATCCCTTTACCATTATGTAATGGCCTTCTTTGTCTCTTTTGATTTTTTTGATGGTTTAAAGTGTTTTATCCAGAGACTAAAGTATTGCAACCCCCGCTTTTTTGTTCTCCATTTGGCAGTAAATCTTCCTCCATCCCTTTATTTTTGACCCATGTCTCTGCGTGTGAGATGGGTCTCCTGAATACCCGAAACGAGATGATGGATCTGTATCAGTTTGCCAGTCTGTGTGTTAATTGGAGCATTTGGTCCATTTTACATTAGGTTAAGATTGTTGTATTGAACAGTCCTGCCATTATGATATTAACTGGTTATTTTGCTCATTAGTTGATAGTTTCTTCTAGCCTCGATGGTCTTTACATTTTTGGCATGATGGGTGGACATTTCCATGTTTAGTACTTCCTTCAGGGTCTTGTAAGGCAGGCCTGGTGGTGACAAAATCTCTAAGCATTTGCTTATCTGTAAAGGATTTTTTATTTCTCCTTCACTTATGAAACTTAAGTTTGGCTGGATATGAAATTCTGGGTTTTAAAATTCTTTTCTTTAAGAATGTTGAATAATGGCTACTCTCTTCTGGCTTGGAGTTTCTGCCGAGAGATCTGCTGTGAGTCTGATGGAGCTTCCCTTTGTGGGTAACCCGACCTTTCTCTCCTGGCTGCCCTTAAGATTTTTTTCCCTTCATTTCAACTTTGGTGAATCTGGCAATTGTATGTCTTGGGTTGCTCTTCTCGAGGGTATCTTTGTGAAGTTCTCTGTATTTCCTGGATTTGAATGTTGGCCTGCCCTACTAGGTTGGGAAGTTCTCCTGGATGATATCCTGAAGAGTGTTTTCCAACTTGGTTCCATTTTCCCCTCACTTTCAGGCACCCCAATCAGACGTAGATTGGGTCTTTTTATAATCCCATATACTTCTTGCGAGCTTTGTTCATTTCTTTTCTTCTTTTTCTTTTGGTTTCTCTTCTCGCTTCATTCATTCATTTGATCCTCAATGTCATTTGATACTCTTTCTTCAGTTGGTCAGTGGGTTACTGAAGCTTGTGCATTTGTCACGTATTTCTCGTGTCATGGTTTCATCTCTTTCATTTCGTTTATGACGTTCTCTGCATTAATTGGTCTAGCCGTCAATTCTTCCACTTTTTTTTTTCAGATTTTTAGTTTCTTTATTTAGATTGTGAGAGACACTCCTTTAGCTCCTAAGAAATTTGGTGGACTGAAACCTTCTTCTCTCATCGTCAAAGTCATTCTCCATCAGCTTTGATCCGTTGCTGGCGTGAGCTGGCTCCTTTGCGGGGAGATGTCTTGTTTTGAATTTCCAACTTTTTCTGCCCTGCTTTTCCCATCTTTGTGGTTTATCTGCCTCTGGTCTTTGATGGTGATGTACTGATGGGGTTTTGGTGTGAGTGTCCTTCCTGTTTGATGGTTTCCTTCTAACAGTCAGGACTGACCCTCAGCTGTATAGGTCTGTTGGAGATTGCTTGAGGTCCACTCCAGACCCTGTTTGCCTGGGTATCAGCAGCAGAGACTCAGTTGAAAATGCCGAAATCACCGGTGTGTGTCGCTGGCTGGGAGTTGAGGCCTGGAGCCGCTCCTATTCGGCCATCTTGCTCCGCCCCTCCCCAAAATTTATTTTTTTTAAAAAAGAGAGAAAAATGTTGGGTCTTCTTAAGTTTTGATCTTTTGTTATGTGACCTGTTCCATCTCCCCTGTGCCAAACTTCAGCACAGAAGTTGATGGGATGTTTCATTTTGTCTTTGGTGTTCTAAAAGTGCTTTGATAGATCTATTTTTATCCATTTACTAGACATGCAATGAACTGTTTAAGTTGAGAATTTGATGTCTTTCAATTCTGGGAAATTTTCCCGAATTATTTCTTTGATGATTTCTATGTCTTGATTTTCTCTGTTCTCTTTCTAAAAATGTTGTCAAATTATTGGACCTCTGGACCACCTATTTCTTAAATTTGTTACCTCTGTTACCTCTTCTCTCCTCTATTCCACTGACTTAAGTTAGACTTTTTTAAAGGTATGATTTACATACAATAAAAATATACTTTAAAAAAGTATATAAAGTTAGAAAAATTTTGACAAATGTTTACAGTCAGGTAACCACCACCTAACATAAGATATGTTTGTTTTGTATCTGCCTTTTTTTACTTAGCATAATGTAGTTATGTAGTTCATTAATTTTTGTTACTAAATTGTACTATACAATTATAGCTATACTATACTTTGCTTAGCTATTTACCAGCAGATAGATATTTCAATTATTTCCATTTGTAGCTAGTATGTATAAAGCTGCTGTAAACACTGGCAAGCAGGCCTTTGGGTGAACACAGGTTTTTATTTCTTTTGAGTAAATACCAAAGAGTGGAAATGTTAGGTCATATGGTAAAGATATATTTATCTACTAAACTATTTTCCAGAGTTGCTGTACAATTTTGCATTACCATTAGCAAAAAGAATCTAGTTGCTCCATAGTGTTATCAACTCTTATATCTTCAGGTTTTTTTTTTTTTGTTTTGTTTTGTTTTCATTTTAGCCATTCTGTAGGGTGTATAGTGAAATCTCGTTTAAAACATTTTATTTTTCTGATGACTAATAATATTGATCATCTTTTCCTGGCCATTTGTATGTTTCTTTTAGTGAGCTCTTCATTCAGTTCTTTTGCTCATTTTTAAATCAAGTGTGCGTCTTATTATTGAATTATAAGAGCTCTTTATAAACTTGGATATAAGCCCTATGTGAGGTATGAGTTTTGCAAATATTTTCTCCCAGATTGTTGTTTGTCTTCATTTTCTTTAGAGTGGCTTTTAAAGAGCAGAATTTTAAAATTCTGGTAAAGTCGAATTTGTGTTTTCTTTTGTGATTTGTGCTTTATGTGCCAATCTAGGAAAACTTTACCAAACTCAAGTTGATGTGAATTTTCTCCTAAGTTTTTTCCTATACAATTTTTAATGTTAACCTTTATGTTTGGGTATACTCAATAAGAGCTAATTTTTATAAAGAACATGAGGCAATGAATTGAGGTGTTTTTTTGGATATAAATATTTAAGTATTCAACACTATTTTCTAAAAAGACTTTTCTCTCCTCACCAAATTACTTGAATACTATTGTCAAATATCAGTTTGTCATATACAAGTAGGTCTATTTCTAAGCTCTCTGCTCTGTTATTTTGATCTATAGGTCTATTCTTATGCCAATATCACACCATCTTGATTGTTCCAGCTTTATAGTAAATCTTGAAATCAAGAGTGTATGTATGTATGAGTGACTCAACTTTCTTCTACTTTTTCAAAATGGTTCCTTTACTAGAAGAGTGTTTCCATTTTCATAAAGATTTAAATTCAAGTTGTTTAGTTTTAGATATAGAACAGATGGGATTTTAATTGGGGTTGTATAAAGTTTATATATTAATATCAGAAAAGATGACATCTCAATATTGAACCTTCTGATCTATTAAAGTGATTTATTTCCTCATTTACTTAGGTTTCCTTCTCTGAGCAAAGCTTTATGGTTTTCAGTGTATGGGTCTTGCACATGTTCGTTAAGTTTATCACTAGGTACTTTATGTTTTTAATTTTTTTTTAGATTTAGCTTCCAATTGTGCATTGCTATAAACATTTACATATAGTTTGTATAGTAATATGTTTTTATCTTCCTCAGATAAATAGCTAACATACTGCTGGGGCAAAATGCAGATATGTATTTTAACATAAGACTTTTTACGCATTGATCTTTTATCCTGCCATCAGGCTAAACTCTTCTATAAATTCCTGAAGCATTTTTTCTTAATTTCCTAGGATTTTCTACATAAACAGTTATGTAACTGGCAATTAAATACAGTTTTCTGTCTTCCTTTCTGATCTGTATATCTTTTATTTCTTTCTTCTGCTTCACTGTACAATGCTGAATATAATTTGGAAAAGTAGAAATCTTTGCCTTGTTCTCAATCTTAGGGGGAAACGTCATGTTTCTATTAATATGTAAGACATTAGCTGTAGTGTTTTTTTTTTTTTTTTTTTTTTTTTTTTTTTTTTTTTTTTGCTGATGCCCTTTATTGGATTAAGGGAGTTCCTTTATATTCCCTAGTGCTGAGCATTTTTATCATGAATGGATGCTGAATTTTGTCAAATGGTTTTCCTGTATTTATTGAGATGATTTTATACTTTCTGTTAGTCTATCTATATAGTAAATATTGATTGGTTTTAAAATGTTGAACTATCTTTGAATTTCTGGGTTAAACACCACTTAGTCATGATATGTTATTTTTACATACTGGTGGATTTTATTTGCCAATATTTTGTTGAACAGTTTTGCATCTATGTTTATGAGGATTATTGGCCTTCAGTTTTATTTTTTCATGATTCATTTATCTGGCTTTGGTGTCAAGGTATGCTGGCCTCACACAATTAGTTGGAGGGTGTATCTACTTCTCTTTTTTTTTGAAAGAGTTCGTGTAGAATTTTCATTATTGTTTTCTTAATTATTTGGCAGAATTGTCCAGTGAAGCCATCTGGGGCTTGAGTTTTCTTCAAGGGTGACAAAAAAATTTAATTTTTTTTGCTCATGGTTTTACATTACTAAAATTATTATCAATAAATTATTTATACTATTCTTTCTTTTTTTTGGAGTTCCAGTGGGCTTTTATTGAGATAAATTAACAAAAACCAATATTTTACCATATTTTTTGAACCTTATAAACTCAGCAGACTCTGGTCCATATATGTGTACATACAACGTAACACATCCCAACAAAAACAGAGCCCCACTGGAACATCTGCCAATTAAGAGAAAGTCAGTTTCCCCGATGTTTCCGAAATTTTGAGCTCCCACTGTTCACTTCTCAGTGGAACTGGTCCCTTGTGGCTAGGGACATTGGAATTCTCCACCATTTTTACTGAACAAAAAATAATTTTTTTTCCTTTGTTTCAAAAAAGGGAACACTGACTTTGTTTTCTCCAGGCACCTCTTACCCCACAACCAATGGTTAAAATACAGCAGGCTGTATCTTAATAACCCAGACCTACCCTCTCCCTTGACCAGAATTGTCTACTGGAGAATTTGAATACACTTCTGTTACAATCTGTCAGCTGTGGAGGGGCAGAGTACAGGTGCCAGGCTAGCTCCCTCTCACCTCATGAACTGTGACTACCTTTGGACACTTAACTCTTTACCCCAAAGATGAGTTTTTAGATCAGAAAGGAGAGTAGATTTTCTTTGGGAGTTTTGAAAAACTATCTTTAGAGATATAAAGTACAACTACAATCTCACAGAAGTCCACTAAAGTTCACCAAAAAGCTGACTTACTTTAGCTCTCATGAGGCCAATAAGTTTGATAAAGGTATTTGGCAAGAAAATGATTCAACAATAACAAATTTAAAGATACCTAGAACGTTGAAAAAATAGCAAATTAAAATAACATGACTTAATTCCCAAGGACTTACTTCATTTTTTGTTACTCATCTAGAAAGTCAGGAGTGTGGCTAAAGGCAGTTTCTGATGAGGTTATGAGCTTCCTAAGTGTTTCTAAATCCTTTTTAACTTCTGTAGAATCCAGAGAGCTACTCCATCTCTTGATCTTGATCTTGATAATTTTTATCATCTCTGTGTTTTTCCTGATCAGTCTGGCTAGATGTTTATCAGTTTTATGGATCATCTCAAAAATCCTGGCTTTGGTTCTATTAATTTTTTTCTGTTGTTTGTCTGTTTTCTATTTCATTGATTTCTGCTATCTTTGTTGTTTCCTTTCTTCCACTTACTTGATTTGTAGTTGGTCCTTCTTTTTCTAGTTTATTAAGATGGCAACGTAGGACTCCTTCTTTTCTTTTCTTTTCTTTTTATTTTATTTTATTTTTACTATACTTTAAGTCCTAGGTACATGTGGATAACATGCAGGTTTGTTACATATGTATACCTGTGCCATGTTGGCGTGCTGCACCCATCAACTCGTCAGCACCCATCAACTCGTCATTTACATCAGGTATAACTCCCAATGCAATCCCTCCCCCCTCCCCCCTCCCCGTGATAGGCCCCGGTGTGTGATGTTCCCCTTCCCGAGTCCAAGTGATCTCATTGTTCAGTTCCCACCTATGAGTGAGAACATGCGGTGTTTGGTTTTCTGTTCTTGTGATAGTTTGCTAAGAATGATGGTTTCCAGCTGCATCCATGTCCCTACAAAGGACACAAACTCATCCTTTTTTATGGCTGCATAGTATTCCATAGTGTATATGTGCCACATTTTCTTAATCCAGTCTGTCACTGATGGACATTTGGGTTGATTCCAAGTCTTTGCTATTGTGAATAGTGCCGCAATAAACATACGTGTGCATGGGTCTTTATAGCAGCATGATTTATAATCCTTTGGGTATATACCCAGTAATGGGATGGCTGGGTCATATGGTACATCTAGTTCTAGATCCTTGAGGAATCGCCATACTGTTTTCCATAATCGTTGAACTAGTTTACAATCCCACCAACAGTGTAAAAGTGTTCCTATTTCTCCACATCCTCTCCAGCACCTCTTGTTTCCTGACTTTTTAATGATTGCCATTCTAACTGGTGTGAGATGGTATCTCATTGTGGTTTTGATTTGCATTTCTCTGATGGCCAGTGATGATGAGCATTTTTTCATGTGTCTGTTGGCTGTATGAATGTCCTCTTTTGAGAACTGTCTGTTCATATCCTACAAAAAAAGAGAATTTTAGACCAATATCCCTGATGAACATCGATGCAAAAATCCTCAATAAAATACTGGCAAACCAGATCCAGCAGCACATCAAAAATCTTATCCACCATGATCAAGTGGGCTTCATCCCTGGGATGCAAGGCTGGTTCAACATACGCAAGTCAATAAACGTAATCCAGCATATAAACAGAACCAAAGACAAAAACCACATGATTATCTCAATAGATGCAGAAAAGGCCTTTGACAAAATTCAACAGCCCTTCATGCTAAAAATGCTCAATAAATTCGATATTGATGGAACGTATCTCAAAATAATAGGAGCTAATTATGACAAACCTACAGCCAATATCATACTGAATGGGCAAAAACTGGAAGCATTCCCTTTGAAAACTGGCATAAGACAGAGATGCCCTCTCTCACCACTCCTATTCAACATAGTGTTGGAAGTTCTGGCTAGGGCAATCAGGCAAGAGAAAGAAATAAAGGGTATTCAGTTAGGAAAAGAAGAAGTCAAATTGTCCCTGTCTGCAGATGACATGATTGTATATTTAGAAAACTCCCTCATCTCAGCCCAAAATCTCCTTAAGCTGATAAGCAACTTCAGCAATGTCTCAGGATACAAAATCAATGTGCAAACCAAAACAGCATAGTACTGGTACCAAAACAGAGATGTAGACCAATGGAACAGAACAGAGCCCTCAGAAATAATACCACACATTTACAGCCATGTGATCTTTGACAAACCTGACAAAAACAAGAAATGGGGAAAGGATTCCCTAAATAAATGGTGCTGGGAAAATTGGCTAGCCATAAGTAGAAAGCTGAAACTGGATCTTTTCCTTACTCCTTACATGAAAATTAATTCAAGGTGGATTGGAGACTTAAATGTTAGACCTAAAACCATAAAAACCCTAGAAGAAAACTTAGGTAATACCATTCCGGACAGAGGAATGAGCAAGGACTTCATGTCTAAAACACCAAAAGCAACGGCAACAAAAGCCAAAATTGACAAATGGAATCTAAACTAAAGAGCTTCTGCACAGCAAAAGAAACTACCATCAGAGTGAACAGGAAACATACAGAATGGGAGAAAATTTTTGCAATCTATTCATCTGACAAAAGGCTAATATCCAGAACCTACAAAGAACTCCAACAAATTTACAAGAAAAAAACAAACAACCCCATCAAAAAGTGGGCAAAAGATATGAACAGACACTTCTCAGAAGAAGACATTCATACAGCCAACAGACACATGAAAAAATGCTCATCATCACTCACCATCAGAGAAATGCAAATCAAAACCACAATGAGAAACCATCTCACACCAGTTAGAATGGCAATCATTAAAAAATCACGAAACAAGAGGTGCTGGAGAGGATGTGGAGAAATAGGAACACTTTTACACTGTTGGTGGGACTGTAAACCAGTTCAACCATTGTGGAAAACAGTGTGGCGATTCCTCAAGGATCTAGAACTAGAAATACCATTTGACCCAGTCATCTCATTACTGGGTATATACCCAAAGGATTATAAATCATGCTGCTATAAAGACACATGCACACGTATGTTTATTGCGGCACTATTCACAATAGCAAAGACTTGGAATCAACCCAAATGTCCATCAGTGACAGACTGGATTAGGAAAATGTGGCACATATACACCATGGAATACTATGCAGCCATAAAAAAGGATGAGTTTGTGTCCAATGTAGGGACATGGATGCAGCTGGAAACCATCATTCTCAGCAAACTATCGCAAGAACAGAAAACCAAACACCGCATGTTCTCACTCATAGGTGGGAACTGAACAATGAGATCACTTGGACTTGGGAAGGGGAACATCACACACCTGGTCCTATTGTGGAGAGGGGAGAGGGGGGAGGGATAGCATTAGGAGATATACCTAATGTAAATAGTGAGTTAATGGGTGCAGCACACCAACATGACACATATATACATATGTAACAAACCTGCACATTGTGCACATGTAACCTAGAACTTAAAGTATAATAATAATAAAAAAAGTAAAAAAGAAAAAAAGATTTAAATGGATCCCAGAGACTCCTAACACAATAGATAAACATGTCCAGGATAGAATAAAAAACAATCTCATATTGGTAACCAAGAAAATCAAGACTTCAATAAGAAAAATAATCAACTGACATCAACATTGAGATGAGTCATATATTGGGCTTACTTGACAACAATTTTTAAGAAACCACCAAAAAAAATGCTTCTACAATCAATTATGATATATCTTGAAACAAATAAAAAATATAAAAATCTCAGCAGAGAAAGAAAAGTTATTGAAAAAACATAACCAAGTAGAAACTGTAGGACTGAAAAACTACAATAGAAACTAAAAACTCAGTTGACTGATTACATAGTAGGGTGGAGATAACAGAGGAGAGAATCAGTAAACTCCAGGACAAAACAATATAACTCACCCAATCTGAACAACAGAGATAATATTAGCCTTAAAAACATAGGAATAATAACAAAAACCCTAAATTTCTATCGATGGAGCCACAGATGGAAAAAAGAGGAAAAGAGTGGGACTGAAAAAGTATTTGGTAAAAATTAGTTATTAAGAACCTTACAAAATTTACAAAAAGATAAAAATTTACAGAATGAAGAAAATGAATTAATCCCCACAAAAATAAACCAAAATAAATTCATGCCAGGACTCATCAGAGTCAAATTTCTGAAAACTAAAGAGAAAGAAAGAATCTTGAAAACAGCCAGAGAGAAATAACACGTTACCTATAGGGAATCACCAATTAAAATAATAGTAGATTTTTTTTCATCTGAAACTATGTAGTCCAGAGAGAAGTGGCACAATATTTTTCAAGTGGTGAAAGAAAAAATTTGTCAACCTCCAAAACTATATCCAGTGAAACTACCCTTCAGGAATAAAAGAGAAATAGGGACCTTCTCAGGCAAAGGAAAACTACCATTAAAGATTGACTACAGGAATTTCTCCAGGGAGAAAGAAAATGATAAAAGAAGAAGTCTTTAGACCATCAGACAAAAAAAATGGGAAGAGCAGAAATCTGTATGGTACATACAATAAACTATCCCTTTCCTCATGAATTTTATAAGTCATAGTTGATGTTTTAAGTAAAAATTATGCTGAGGTGGGTGGATCACTTGAGCCCAGGAGTTCAAGACCAGCTAGACACCATGGTGAGACCCTGTCTCTACAAAAAAATAAAAAAATTAGCCAGGTTTGATGGTACACATCTGTAGTCTGAAGTGTGCTGAAGGCAGGGAGGCTAAAGTGGGAGGATCACTTGAGCCTAAGAATTCAAGGCTATAGTTAGCCCTGATTATGCCAGTGAACTGTAGCCTGGATGACAGAGCAAGACCCTGTCTCAAGAAAAATTATTATACCATCTCATACTAAAGACAATGATATTTTAAAAATGGGGAAAGTAGAGACCTAAATAAAGTTCAGTTGCCACACTTCGCTGGAAGTAATAAAATGTTGATAGCAGTAGACTGAAAAGTCACACGTTACATGTACATATTTTAACACCTAGATCAATCACTATGAAACTAAGCAAACATATGTGCCATAAAACATAAATAAATCAAGATGAAAATTGTTCAAGTGACTCACAGGAAGGCAAGAAATAAGAAACAAAGGAACAAACACCAGAAGAAAAACAAGCAAACAAAGAATTGTCTGACTTAGGTGCTACCCTATTAATAATCACCTTAAATGTAAATGGTCTAAATATGCCAATCAAAGGACAAATATTGGCATAATGGATTAAATAAAATGATTCAACCATTTGCTGCCTACAAGAGACTCACTTCAAATTCAACAACGTAGGTTGGAAGTGAAAGAATGAAAAAAAAAAAAAAGCCATGAAAACATTATTTAAAAAAGAAGGTTTGGCTATATTTTAAAGTAGACATCAGAGCAAAGGAAATTACTGGAGACAAAGAGAGATATTACATAATTATAAAAGGATCAGTCTACCAGGAAAATATGAGGATCCCAAATATGTGCACACCAAAGCCTCAAAATGCATGAAGCAAAAACTGATAGAGCTCAATTCTAAATTGTACTTTTTAAAATCATATTTAATGTCTCTGAAAAGTGTATATTTACAATAGAGATTTAATTTAATGCAAAAAAGTTACATTTAAAAAGCCGTTATTAAATCAATGTTTCACTTTACATTTCAATAGTGTCTTAGATATGAGGAAATGCGATGATTGCCTTCTGAGTATTTCAAAACTGTGAGTCTTACCGCATGGTAGACAAAAGAAAGAATTCAATATAATTGGCTGATTCAGAGACTGTTAGAGTCACCACTCATTTCATAAGCTAAATTTCTAAATCAAAACAGACACAAATATATCAAGTAAATAAAAGTTGGTTTATTATTAAGGCAAAGAGTATAATATCTTAAGATACTATCAAGTCAACTTATAAAACAAATCTTTGTTTCTTACACTGGTCAGCATTTTCATCTAACAGCTTAATTTTACTGTTTAACTGCACATTTCATTAACCAAACTCTGTGAAGTTGCGCAGTTTAGAGACTTGAATTTCTTTTTCTTTTTGTTTTGCTGAATGAGCAACAGAAAGAAACAAAATTTGGCTGATGTCTGCTGATGTTGTGTGCATTTGGTGGACATTTACTACCAGAAATCAGTTTTAGAATTCTCCAGGTATGTGAAGCAATGGTTATGTCTTCTACTGTTGCTTTAGTTATTCTTCTCTAATTGCCATTGATCTTGAACTTCTAGAGTTGTCAGATATCTGGTGTAGTTTGTTGTCGCACAGCGGGGCCGTTGTCAGGTGCAGCTAAGTATTTTAGCAAGAATTTGCACAGGAGTTGATGAGGTTGAAATATAATGTTGTTTTGTCTATTTTAAAACTTAAACAGATTCTGTATGTAGTCTTCTATGACTTGTCTATTTCTCCCTTAATTGTGTTTCTAAAGTTCATATATGTTGTTCATTCATTTTTATTGCTATGAAGAGTTAGTTGCTATTTTCACAACTTATTTGATCATTCTGTCTTAATGGGTATTTGAATTGTTCTCAGGATTTGTTATTATAAACAATACTTCTTGTATTAGTCTGTTTTAATGGTGCTGATAAAGACATACCTGAGACTGGGAAGAAAAAGTGGTTTAATTGTACTTACAGTTCCAGATGGCTGGGAAGGTCTCAGACTCATGGTGGGAGGTGAAAGGTACTTCTTACATGGTCGTAGACATTTACATATGCAGAGGTTTCTGGTGCTTTTTGTTTAGCTATGCCCTGTCCCCAGAGATGGAGTCTACAGAGACAGGCAGGTCCCCTTGAGCTGCGGTGGGCTCCACCCAGTTTGAGCTTCCCAGCGACTTTGTTTACCTACTTAAGCCTCAGCAATGGTGGCGGCCCTTCTCCCAGCCTTGCTGCTGCTTTGCAGTTAGATCTCAGACTGCTGTGCTAGCAATGAGGGAGGCTCCGTGGGTGTGGGTCCCTCCCGTCCAGGTGTGGGATATAATCTCCTGGTGTGCCGTTTGCTAAGACCCTTGGTAAAGCGCAGTATTAGGGTGGGAGTTACCTGATTTTCCAAGTGTTGTGTGTCTCAGTTTCCCTTGGCTAGGAAAAGGGATTCCCTTCCCCCTTGTGCTTCTCAGGTGAGGTGACGGCTCACCCTGCTTCAGCTCTTGCTGGTCGGGCTGCACCAGCTGACCAGCAGCAATTGTCCGGCACTCCCCAGTGAGATGAACCCCGTACCTCAGTTGAAAATGCAGAAATCACCTGTCCTCTGTGTCACTCGCACTGGGAGCTGGAGGCTGGAGCTGCTCCTATTCGGCTGTCTTGCTCTGGGTTAATATAATTATTTAAAGCTTTTTGAAGGTTAAGTAAAGAACCTTGGAATTGGCCTGAAACCTGTATCAAAATTTCCTTTCTTTTACTTGTCTTCTTTGTGACATTTCCTTACAGTCTGTTCTCTCTGTGTATTTAATATCAACAGATTTCATTTTTATCTATCTTCTTGTTTCGACCTTGCTTCTCATTCTTTATAATATGTGCAGTCTCTGTTTTATGATGTGATTCCTGATTTGAGCACAATTCCACATGCAGCTTCCCAATTCTGGTAGCATCAAGATATATAGTTACTAGCAATGAGAGGGTCAAAGTAGGCAATAGAAATGGAAGGAACAAAGACTGCTTGATGAACTCAGATTTAGTCTAGTAACCCTGAAAATATTCTTCCTGCCAAAACATTAGGATATGTTATCAATAATTCATTGTAAAGAGATCTTCGTGTGTTTCTTTATCACAAACTTTTGACAGTTTTGACTGGGAAAACAGGAAATCATGACAGAGAGAGGAAAGAATTTGAGAAAGCATATAGAAAATGAGGAATGTGGATAGATGAAAACTTATTACATGTGTTAAGGGATAAGAAGAATAGGTAGTGTAACCTGGCAAATTGAAAGTATTTGGGGGATGCCACCATCCCCTGGCGATCTTTTACAAATTATAAAATTCTATTATTAGCCCTTCTGCCTTTTTTGCCTTTTCTGCTTTTCGGGGTTTTTTCTTTTAATAGGCTTCTTCCTCCAGCCCTGGAAAGATATTATGCCAATTTATATATGCTCTCCACTTTTTTGTTGTTCTGAGCTACAAAAGAGTATTTATAATTGCTCTTTTGTGGTCTGATCTCTTTAGTTTTGTTGCCAAATGTTATTCTCCAGAGTAGATGCTTCTACAGGAAGTGTACCAAGATCAAATCATGATCTTGCAAATATTAAAAATGCCAAGTGCCAACATGTGTTGGGTATGGTATCAAATTGTTATAAAATCCATTTAAATTATTAAATGTTTCCTTCACGAAAAAAAAAAAGGTTGTTGATTTGAAGTCACATTAAATAAGATGGAGTAAAGGAACCCTTTGTAAGCCAAGTGCATGAATTCAAATCAACAAATGCCACCACCTTCAAATAACACTTTTTAAGTACACAAGTGTTTGAGGTCTGTACTCTATTTATTAATAGAATGAAGACATATGTTCTAAAGAAGATGTGAGGTGTTCGTGTGCTTTTGTCATTTGAGCGATATGCAAGTGAGGTGTAAATGAAATTTTATTGATAAAACACTTCTTCGTTCATTTACTTCATATGAGATTTTATACCCGTCTGATCCTTTTCCTCCACAAGTCAGAACAGAGTGTGGCTGGAATCATCGGCGTGCATAAACCTCCGCCAGCAGGGCCTGTGCTGTGTTCCCAGGCCCACTGAACAGGCTGTTTACAATGAGCAGCCATTTGGAAAGCAGAGTAGAGCTTCTCACTATATCTCACAGAATGGCCCCAAGTGCCCCAAGCCATGCCTGTGTTGCTCACACAGTACGCCCTTTATAAGCCCAGAGATGGAATTTCAATGAGGAGCACTGAGGTATGTTTTTCCAAAAGTGGCATCTGGCTTGAGGATTGGTTACGTGAATGGCCCAGCAGCTGGTTATACCTGTGGTTTCTGCTAATTAGCCTGAGGTTGTGCTGGCTGCCTCCTTGGGCTTTCGGAATACATCCACCCTTTCGTCATCATCACAACTCTAAAGATGGCCTAAATGTGTGTGTGGTAAAGTCCAGTGGCCTTTGAACTTGATGTGGATACCTGTCTTATTGTGGACAGAGTGGGTATTTATTCCCTGGCCTACACTTATCCACTAATGATGGGTCAAGTCATTGGGATTTCAAATACAGTAATAATTAATCCTGAGGAAGTTTAGCCTAAGTACAGGTTTCCTTTCCCTTAGAACTGACTGTCTCTCCCTAAAGTGGGCAAATGTTTTCTTTAAAAATTAAAAATATTTCTATATCCATCCGTCTCTGTCATTCTCCTCTCTGTATTTATCTCTGTGGACATAGAACTGCTCTGGACATTTAAGGGATGTATATGTTTGTGTATGGGTGCATGTATATTTATAAACAGGGCTTTACTATAAGGGGAAAGAAGGATTCCTGGTACAACTGTGGTTGGAAGGGCCCACTTCCTGTAGTAAAGGCCTCTGGACCACACAGGGAACAGCCGCATACAGTCCTCCTCCCCACGTCTCTCCTCTGGTCAGAAGAGTCCCAGTGCAGAAAGCACCTCTCAAGTGATGTGCAAAATATAACCATACCCATTTTGCCTGTCTGATGGCCCCTGTGCATTCAAGAGCTTGTTGCAGAGCCAAATAGATACTATATCAAAGAAAGAGCACAGAATCAGAAGTCTGAAGACCTGGCTCTCTTTCCAGGCCTATGTCTGGATGAAGGAGATACTTGTGGACAAATCCATTCAATTTCTTTGCCTCCATTTTCCCAATTTATATAAAATGGCAATATGTAAATCATATTTTTGTGTATCTTGCATCATGGAGTGTAATTTGACTCTTCTTTGAAAGTTTCTTAGATAAAAATGTGGGAAAAAAACGAGAAGATATAAATAATTTATGAAGCTCTATCCAGAAGAGATTCTTCAATACTTAAAAATCAAGGCCCTAGTTTTGGTTAGACGGCTGTGTTAGACTATATCAAAATTGAATCTGTTTCTACATCAAGAGTGGATAGAAAACTTGGCTAATTATGGCTTAACAGGGTTTGCTGACCATATAGTCCCCAAACCCAGTGGAAACTCATGCATTTTACACTATCCCTTTCTCTGCCTTTCTTTCCTTTTTTCTAATACCCTCTATGCCAATTCGAACTTTCTAGCAAGAAAAAACAAAACAAAACAAAACTCTCTGCTTCTTCTTTAATAGGAAACATCTATCCACTCTATCTTCCTTTTTTGCTCTCTTAAATTACTTTTGACATGCAAGTTCGCTATCCCATAATCAGCCTCAGTTTTCCTCCTGCACCAATCTTGAAACAGGACTCAGCATTTTGTAATTCACGCGCCCCTCCTTGCCACTCCCCACAATGTGTACCAAAGCATTAATGAGCAATGGAAAATTTCCCTAAGATTTGATAGAAAAAATAGATTAGGGTATTTGCATTGCCCCCCACCCCTCACTCCCTATAAACAACCTAATAAACCACAACTTGACAATTTTTTTCTTACAAAATTTGTTTAACCTCTGACTCAATTATCCTTCCCCACTCAATTTCTGCCCTGTTCCCCTACCGTAATTCTCCTTTACGAAGTCTGGGTGCCACATCTTTTCCAGGAACTCAATTCAGGAACCTGCTGGGGAGAACTTGTGTGCATCTCTTTCCACCTCTGTGTTCAGTGACATTGTGTAGGTAGCTTGAAATTGGCCCTGGCAGGAAACCATAGAATTGATAAATGATACACAACGATTCTTCCCTCACGCGCATTTTTTTTTTTAACCAGAGAGCCAGTTGTTAACATCTACCAACACACAACGGGTGATGTACAAAGCTTTTAATAACAGGTGCAGCACAGGCACTGAGTAATCAGAACAGACACAGTCCGTTTTGCCCCCTAAATGCATTCAGCTGAACAGCAGCAGAGTTGTTTTCAACAAAGCAGGTGTTTTCTTGCAAAAGAATGTTTCTCCGAACTTCTAAGTAGTTGAATGTTTCTCCAGATCTTCCAGAATTGCTTTTATAAGAATTCCAGGGAAGACATTTTGTAATACACATCATTTGAAAATGCAAGAAATTTCGTAATGTCTTACTAAGATTTTTTTGAATGTTATTTTTATTTTTTTCCGTAAAGGAGACATTGGACCTTTGAGGAAATGGTTTTTTTAAATTAAATGATGCCTTATATTTTACAATTCCATATAGAATATTTAAGCCATTGTCTTTATTAAGAGAACTGCTTATTTCAATTAAGTTAATGAATAAAATGTAATAAGGAAACTGGAAAATTCACTTAAAAATCCCATTTTAGAAATATTAAAGTAAAAAGGAAGGTGTTTCTTAACATTCAGGAAATACCGTATAATTGGGTTGAAGCAGGAAAATGAAGAGAGATGGGCAAATTGAGACACATTTTGAGACTGGAAAGAACAGCTTTAGAAGTCCATACTGCTGACGTGGAGATGTTCCACCTAATCTCTCTACAGATTTCTTTGTACTTCCAGAGAAAGAGTTGGACAAAAGTAATCTTTTACCTAATTAGGTAAGAGAAAGAATACATACAAAACACTTTTTTGATAAAAGAGCTAGCGTTTCCAATTAGAGTAAAAAAAAAAAAAAAAAAAAAAAAAAAGGAGGATTTGGTGTATGACAAAGCTCTGGTGTTCCTGAGTCAGACAACTCAGAAACCTAGTCTAATTTAAGGGAGAATTGGGTGAAACAAAGCAGCACTACAAGATCCACAAAGAAATTGAAAGCTGCACCAAACGGTTTCAGAATGATAACGAATTTAATTGAGCTGCTTTAAAAATCTTTACTAAACACAACTCACCTTTAAAATATGGAAGCATTAGTGTTATTATATTTGGTTACTTTAGAAAGGCTTTGTTAAAATTAAAACATAATTCCATTCCAATGCTTCTCTTTGAATGTGCAATTATGGTTGTATGTCAGATCATTTCCTTTGGGTTTATCAAATCAGGGCCTGCTTCATATTACAACACAGATGTTTGTTGCAAATATTGTTTCCACTTGCTTTCTAATTTGTTAAGCATTAGTATCAGTTTTTAGTTTAATTATTTGCTTAGGTTTCTCCCTCTTTTTTCTGTCTAATTTTAAACTTAGACAAAATTATTTAAAATTCTGTGTATTTGACTCTGTTCCTACTCTCTGCATTTCTTCCATGGACTTTATCCCATTGAAAGACCTTCTGCATTCAGACATAAGATCACTATTAACCTGTTTCCTTATTTCCTTTATTTATGGTTTCATGTATAGTTAATTCTTTAGTACAAATGAAACATTTTAGTGAAAGATTTTGTGATGTCTAATTTTATTATTAACTTTTCAATTAACTAATTAATCAATGGTACCAATACTTTGTCATTTCTTTTGCTCCCTTGATTTGTAATGTGACCTTTGCAATATAACATTCCTACATAGAATAGAATCTGTCTCTGACTTTTCTGAGATGTGGTGCCCTTTTCACTTTAAGATGACAGGGAATGTGTCTGGTTTACCACTGTATGCTCAGTGTGTGTGGTGGATTCTTAACAAATATTTGTGGAAGAAAGTAATCTTAATCCATAGACACAGCCCGAAGGAGTTTGTAAGAAGTATCTAATCGTCACCATAGAATAACAGCAAATTAATTGAAAAAAACGAGGTGAACACTAGACTTTTAATTATCTGCGCATCAGCATTGCTTTTCCTTTGTTAATTCTTGTGCGTATTTTTTTTTTCTGCATCAAGTTTAAATGTCTCTGCTTAGATTTTAAGACTCTGAATAACCGGTTTATCCCCTGGTTTAACTTTAAACTTCCACTTTAACTAGATTCCCACCCCTCCCCAGGTCTCTGCCTTTACCCTTTTCTTCCTCACCCTGGCCTGTCCCTGTTGACTCTCCAGTGAATAGACACCAGCCAGCAATGCCCACTTCCATCCCCTTGCTATTCATTATCTAACAATCACTTTAACAATTTAATATATTTTACGTTTGGGGGGGATTTTTCTAGGGATTATGTATTTTTTAAATGAAATATTCTACATTGTATTTTCTAACTGGTTATTTATTTACCAATTTTATGTATTTTTCTTAATGTTCACCTCTCCTTGCTATAATTCTTTTATTAGTTATAGTTGCTTACCAATTGCATACATTGCCTTCTTTTAGATAGACAATTATGTGAGAAATTAAGATGATTTCTACTTGCCTTTTCAGTCATTAATTATCTTAGTTATGTTTAATATTTTAATCTATTGACTAAAACCTCCAAAGAATCCTAATGGTGGCAGTAATGAATATCCTTACCTTATTTCTGATATTAATGAAAACAAAAATTGGTCTTCAGGTGTCTTGAGATAAATATTACTCATAGAAACAAAGTATTTCTCTTTCTAGTCTGCAGCTGAAATTTTAATGGATAATTGAAATAGTAATTGCTGGCCCCTTGTATTTCAAAATTACTAATCTTGTGTTTTGCTGCACTTTACCTCTGGAGCCCTGTCTGGGGTGGACCGAAAACATCAGAGTGGGGCCACTCTGGTCTAGCAGTGGTCCTGTGGGGACTCAGATGTCCTTGCTTCATCATATTACAGCAACTTTGGCTGGTAGGTTTTAATCTTCCATTGTCATGGGTAAGGAAAATGAGAGCCCAAATTGTAAAATGACATTTATAATTTGGGATCTCACTTAAATTAATGATCTTTAAATCACTCTGCCAGATAGTGCAGGGCTGAAATTACAGGATCTTAGCCTCCTTCTCACTCATCTCCTGCTTTAGCATCTTGAGGGAGGCCAGGTTAGTTCCAGGAGTGCTCAGGGGCTTTGCAAGCCCACGCACATTTCCACATTCTGATATATTCTGTCAAAAAGAAGCTGTCACAGGAGTGATCTAGTCACTCTAGAGTTCACTAGAGTAAAATGGGCCACACCCTCTCTGGATCCACTGAATTTACTCAGGTGGTGTGCGTTAAACCCAAATTTATAGGATATGAAGGGGAACGTGACTCTCAGTCAATGCTGAATTGTGACAAAGTTAACCTTGAGTGAGAAAACATTTTGAATGGAAAACAAAGGAGACCAGAGTGACAGAATCTCTTTCCCTCTCTCCCCTCCCCTTCCCTTTCCTTCCCTTTCCTCCCCTTCTTCTATTCCTTCCTTACTTTCCTTCCTCCCTCCCTCCCTCCTTCCCTTTCTCCCTCCCTCCATTCCTTCCTTCCTTTCTTCCTTCCTCCTTCCCTTCCTCCCCCACTCCCTCCTTCCCTTCCTTCCTTCCTCTCTTCCTCCCTTCCTGCCTTCTTTTCTTCCTTCCTGATAGTCTTACTAGTATCCCTCCATGGAAAATAGTTTGAAGAGGTTTAATAGGATCCAAAGGATCAGTAGAAGAAGAGCATTCACAGCCTGGCAGGATAGCCTGGAGACCAGTGAGAGTTTGCAACACCATGTTTTCCACCAAGGATCAGTAAAATAAAAAGAAAAGCACAAACAAACAAATGTGAGCGAGAAAAAAAGAAAAGAAGAAGGAAGGGCAAGAGGAAAGAAGTAAGGAAAGATGAAAAAAGAATAACATATAGTTTAAATCTTTATATTTAGCAAAGTAAGAACATTTAGGAAAACCTGCCATCAATTACCATCACTTATTGAGAAAAAAGAACACCAAAAAGTAGAGGGGTAAGAAGTACGTAAGATTAGGCTATGAATAGCTTTTATAGAGTTTACATTTAACTTTATGAAAAAAAAAAATCCGTTATCTTGACTTTTGTCTCCTTCCTAATTGTTGCTGCAGATGGTTACTTGTCCCCAGACTGGTTTTTAGGAATCTCAGGCAACCTGTACTCTTATGACCAAAATCCTTGATTTACTCTGAAAGATAATGACCCTTAGGGACTACAAAAGCCAAAGTAATGCTCTTAGGGAGCCGAATCCAACGGGTCTTCACATGCAAAGGAGTATGTGGGAAAATTGACCCTGGTATAGTGTAAGGCAATGTGCAGCTGCCATACGACAGAGTCCTTGGGATGGTGAAGCCATTGGTACGATCATTAAACTTGCAGTAAAGACCCAGACAGTCACAGAGCCCCGCAGCTGGTAACTGGCTGAGACCCGTGTGGGGACCAGAATGAAGGTAAGTGGTGCTGTGAGGAGGACATGGTAAGAAATCCAGCTGAAATCCCAGCTATTTATAGGGAGATAATTATGATCCTTACTGAGAAAAAGTTGCCTGCTTAATCAAACCACACACCTATGTGTAACATATAGGTAGCAGCTGTGTCAAAATATTTTAAAATATATTTCCTTATGTAATTGTTTCTACTGACTATGCTGATTTGTCATAGGTCCTCTTCTAAAACTCATGGGAATGACTGAACAATGAACAATAACTTTCTACAGAGTTACTTTAATACAGTCAGTAGCAAAAAAAACATTAATTCTGGGAATTAGTTATACACATCGAGCTAACTCCATTTTTCCATGACATTTAACTTTCTCAACTTATGAGTGGCCATTAAGAGGTTAAAAGGCTTAATTATGAATATCTTCCTCTTTGGACAATGGATGATTTCACCTTAGTACCTGGATATGTCATTCTACCTCCTCTTCAGGATCTTCTGTCACAGAGCTGGATGCTGATTGCCCCATTTGCATATGAACTGTCTTCTTTGAACTAAGCTCCATTTTGCTGTTAGCAATCGTAACTGATTTCTCTGAGTGAACAGAAGTTATCACTATAACGTGTGCCTAACTGTTATAATAAAGCCATCATATAGTGTATCCACAGTGTTATTTTAATTATTCTCAATGAATGTTTTCAAACTGTTATCTGTTGCCCAGTTTTAAACACTTCTTGACTATCTCAAACCAAAAATACTGGATTAATATGAACCCAGATATCCACTAAGTATTTCAGAGCTTTCCATATAATTGGTACACTGAGGAGCCATTCTGATTTCCAGGCTAGCATGTTACAAAAGCAAATTTTTGGAAGTGAAGCATTTGACAATGACATTTTGCCTTGTTATTGCTAATCAGGTTCCCACAGTCAATAGAGCTGGGTTAGTAGGTGATAACCTTGAATTTCATTGAAGGCTAGAAGAAGCAGAATCAAGTTGTATGTTCTCTGCTGAAAATTGCTGCCTCAAGCTCATTTTTCCCCAAATCTTGTTGTTGTGATGGTAGGACCTGAATGGGGGGGCCATCTTGTTACAGAGTCCCTAGCCTCCAGCTGGCAAGCATGCACATTCCATGGCAACATTTTAGAATAATACTTTCCTTACTGCTAGTGTCTGCCTAATTCATTGTGCAAAGCTGAGGGAACTCACCAAAACTTCCTTTTACATGCATCCTTTCTCAAGAGTGTTTTCTGCCTTTTACTTATATCTAATCCACCACCTTGTCTAGAAGTGATTAACTTACATGGAGGTTCAAAAGTTGCAAAATATGAATGGGCTCAATATAACCTCTTGAAAAAGTCAGTGACTCAGGCTGACGAAAGAGCTGGGGACCACCAGCCACATGGGCCCTGGGGATTCAGAGGCACTCCAGTCATGTCAGCCTATGACCGTTAATAACTAGACAACTGATACATTCTGTACCAACAGCTGGAGCTTCTGGGAGGTCTTTAACCATATCCCTGAGCAAAGGGCATTGAGGTAATCTGGGATGGAGGTCACCAACGGATGGAAAACTGTGGTGGGATTCCTACTGGTGAGGAGAGAGAAGAGGTTACAGCTGTTTTGCCAAATGCTCTGTGGCTGGATTCAGTGCCCAAGTGATGATTTCCATTGCGAATGCAGTGTAACATTGGTGGTATCTGTCTTTGGGAGAAAAACAAGTCCTGATACTGAGTTCCACTCTTTAGTAAAGGGACACTGCCAAAATATGTTCTGGGTCTTATTTCAGATAGTTGCAATGAGAGATTTTCTTATCTAGAGCAATAATTTCAGGAACAAAAATGCCTTTTATGAAATTAAATGAATGATGAAACTTAATGCATAGAAATCACCCTGGTGTTAGAAGGTCGTTTATTATTTATGTCTCCTAAAATTCCCAGGTTGAAAGAGAAGGTGAGTAGTTTCTTAATCTAATTAAAGTATATGACATAAAATATAAGTAACTTTTTTTACCCCTCTAACCTGTCAACTGTTCTTTGAGTTTTTAGCACTACATGACAAATCGGTAACTCAACTCATGCAAAGCCTGTTTCAGAATGTTCTTCTGATCTTCACTCTGAACAATAATCTTCAACAAAAACCCATGACTATATATATTTTTGACATTGTCCTAGCACTAACCAAAATGCGTGGGGCCGTACTCTTCAGGGTCTACTTCTCCAAACAAGCACGGAGGACAGACGTGTGATAGAACAAACAATGCCTAAGATTGTACAAATACATAATTAAAGTATTTATCAATTTTATAAGCAATGATACAAATGAGTTTTGCTATGAGGTCTGGAAATTTTGTCACTTTGCCTATGATGAAGGGAGACATGTGAATTACATGTTAAGGAATGATGTCTTCTACATATCTTTGATGTGCGTGAAATGCACCCTTTGCCATGGACAACCAAGAGAGCTGAATAGAAGATTAATTTTTAAGCAATAGGCCAATGAATACAAGACTCTGGCCATGCAACCAGAGCCATTCTAGGGTCAGGGTCATTAGGGGTTTGCTATGTGAATACCTGGAAAATTAGAATTCATTTTGAGAAGGCTCACCTGTTTGGACACAGATCACTTGGAAAAATGTGTACCTAGGACCAAAAAGCTTCCTCCATGTCCTTTTTATCTTCCTCACTGTTATATCATTATACCAGTGTGATGGTATATTTTTACCTGTTCAGATTATTACCCTTCAAGCGTAATTTAATGCTTGTTTATTTTACTGGAATCCATGTATCAGACAAGAATCTCAGGTTTCCAAACATACACTTGCATGCACACACACATTTTCATTGCGCTGGAGTTAATAGTTTAAAGCGTATCAAGTAATGAAATTCTTAACATGCATTTTTATTATAAGAAATGGGATGAATATGTTAAGATCACCATAATATATTATTTTTGGTGGTTGATTATTCAACTAGCTTTTGAGAATAACTGAATTGTGTTTACTGAGCCTTAAATATGGTCTTTCCTCAGCGTTTAACAATGAGTCAATCAGCAAAACCTGGAAATTATTCCAAAGTAATATTGTCATAATGGCAGTAGGATAAAGCTAAAAATAGACCCATTGCTAGTTTGCCTCTTTCAAGTCTCATCTCTTTTTAATCTTTCTTACCAGAAACTGTGATCCTTGGACACCTTTCCTGATTGTCATTTACCTTCTTAGAACTTAAATTTAATAGGAAAGGAACATTAAAACTAGTTTTAACTATTGATTTTATATTTAAAACTTTTCTAATTGTCCTCTCCTCAACTTGTCCCAAAGTTTATCTTACTGCCTATGCCATTGTTTCTGTCATTGTTTATTAGAAATAAATAATGATTCTCATTTTCTGTATAATTTTGCCAAGGTCTCCCATCCAGCCTTCTGACAGCTTATAGATCTAATTAAGTTCAATAAACATATATTAAGTGCCTGTTTTCCAGGCTCTGTGCCAGGCTCTATGCCATCATTTAGAACTAAATTACATACTGTTTTTATTATTATTTTTTAACATTTTCCCTAGGTATGTCATCTAGCCAGCCAGAAAGCAAGCCTCTCCCTGAGGGCATGGGCCAGTTTTATACCTCCTTCAGTAGACCTGTGCTTAACACAGGCATGCACACACACTCCTTGGTAGATTTATTTACACTGTTTTTCCAGATCATTTTCCTGGGTGGTACATTATTATCCAGTTCTCTAATCATCTATTCTCCAGTTCTCTAATCTCTAATCATCTGTAGCACTAGTGAGAGTCTTTAGTTCCTGGTTGCTCAGGACTTAGAGCCACAGATCCACTGTGTGAATCCTGTTCCTTACATTTATTCTGTTCTAAGCATTGGATTATGAGCTCCTTCAAGGTGAAGCTATATTTCTGCCTTCTTCATGAATCCCCTCAGCTCTTTCTCTGCTGTAGCAAACTTCTTGTAAACTCTGGTTTCCTTAGAGTGAGAGGTTTCTAGGGAATAAAGGGTCATGCACTTTTCTTGGCTCCTTCTTGTCTCTGTGCTCCTGGCTGGGGTGTGAGGGCTTACTGCTCAACTCTTCTTTGCCCATTTGCTGAAAGAGAGACCCAGTGCTTTTGCTCACTCGAGGAAACAAAACAAGGAGACTTTCAAATAAGATTAAATCTTATTTGGTCAACTGCCTAAAGTTGGCATTTGGGGAAAAAGCATGGAAATACTTTGCATTATATTTGAGTCTCCTTGCAATATACTATACTCATTATGCAGACAATTCAAAACTCAGCTCAGTGGATATTTTTCAGGTGCACCAATTAGGCCTAGAAATAGAAGCCGGAGGCACTTCACATGACATTCAATATTCAACATTCAACACCCACCATAGTAAGACAGGCCGTCACTCACTGAAGGTGTTTGGCTCCAGTTATGACCCTAATAGATACTAAATGGTTGGAAACTTTAGAAAATGGGTCATACCCTTTGTACTTTCCCCCCCACTCATGCCAAATAAAACAATGTTAAGAGTCTAAGCAATATATCCATCACATTTTTTTTTCTGACAAAAATCTGTGTTATGGCAAAACAGAGCCAATAAATATGTAATTATAAAAATAGGATCGTAGTGTGCATAGTGACTTTAGGTTTTTATTTTGTTGGGTTTTTTGAACTTTTTTTCATACTTTTAAATTTAATTTATATTACTAAATATTTTTCTACACTGGTAGATTCTGAAGTGTGTTTTATGTCCCATGGGTTATTAAATATTGCCTATTAAAAAGGAAAAGAATTTAATGATGAGATAAATTATGGAAATGCTGGGTTCAATAGGTTTTCTTCCTACTGTAGGGCAAGTTAGAGCCTTTGGATAACTAATATGCATTGTGCTTTTTAAAGATAAATCAGGACAGAATTTCTTAAGATAAATCAGGACAAAATTTCTTTAGATTATTTTCCCACATACATTCTTCATGTATTGTGTCTGTACATGCACATGTATGTATGCATTTATGTAATTTTGGTGGAACAAGTGTTCTCTTGAATATACTCTGAGAAAAAAAGTAAAAGTAGGATACAGAACTGACTGTGACCAATCTTAGGACATGCCCTGGGATATTTATTAAAACATGTTAGATAAATTCTTGCTTTGAGCTTGTGTTTTGTTTGTGTCTAGATGTACAAGCTTTGTTATTAGCAAAGAGAATGAGAACTTGGACCTCAGAACCATTTATTTGGCATATCACCTGTTCCATAGGCCTATCATATGGAATTAACATTCCATCCAACATAACTGGGGAAATGCAGCTCTGCTCTGTTCCTGGATTTTACAAATGGTGATCTGAGACTACATGTTTCTTATTCATCCCAAGAGTAGATGCCAGACTTCTACACTTAACAGTGTATGAGAGGAGTACACTTAATGTGTACTAAGAGTATGGCATCACTGTTTGCTTTATTAAAGACACAATATAATTTACATCAGTTAATTTATTTTTCTAATTCTACTTTGGGTCTTCATAAAAAAAAAATGGCCAGCAAAGAAGCTGTTAATCAATGTACTGTAAAATTTGTTTTAGAATTTTTAACAAAATTTAAGCAGAAATCTTTTTTCAAAGAGAAAAACAGCATCAGTTTGATGTTCCAGCAGGGATTCACCTCCACTCACAGTGGCCAATTTCTGATTTGACTCTGTGCCCTGACCAGGATTTTGTCCCCCACAGCCAGCAACTTTGCTTGACTTCCCTTAAGCATATTTGTCTCCTGCTCCCATAGCTGTATATGTCCTGTGGTTTCCATTTGCTCTGTGTTTAAATGAAAAATGTATATAGTTTCTCTCTCAAGTTAAGTTGTGCTTATCAGCATTTTGCATAAAACAGTTGGAAGACAGATCTGTACCAAATGGGTTGCTTGGTGCTGCTGATATGATTTCTTTAAAAAGCAGACGTTTCAGAAACAGCTTATCCATCAATAGCTCCGATGGCACATTGTGGTTGCTTTGCACAAACATATCCCCTTTCTCTCCCAACCCTATCACCACAAAAGATAATTTACTTGCCGTGTTGGCTGTGTTTCTTTCAATTTTAAGATTCTTCCTTCTCTTATTCTGTTTATCGTGGGTGGTGCTGAGAAACTTCTATAAATATACAACTCAACGATGTGTGATGTGCTTCTACTAGGACCATAAGAGGAAAACTAATGAAACTATGGTTTGGACTTCGTTCTCAAGCAGAATGTAAGGGTGGCTGATCCTTTAAACTTAAACCTCGATCTCCTGATGAAAATATATTGTTCCAGTGACTTTTTGGTATACTAGTCATAAATGTTTGAAAACTAATATTTACGTGAAATAAATACTGAGGGAGTTGGCTATAGTTTCCATATGGTGACTTTTTTTTTTAATACAGTACTTCCTCATAGTCTTACCTGCCTAATATAGTCATTTGTTGGTATATAACTTTCCCACAGCACCCAATTTCTTTTTATCTTCATCACACTTCATTAATGAACTCTTATGATATGGTGGACGCCGTGCTGTGCAGAGGGTATAGTCTATTATGTAGACTTACCCAAAAGTTCATTATACTCTACATAGAAATATACCTTGACAAAAATCATCAGTGATACATAATAGCTAATTAGATACATGGTGATAGATAAAAATCACTATCAGTGATACACATTGGCTGATTAGTAACCATGGGCAAAGGATTGTGTTAGGCACTGAAGAAAGGTATAAGATCTGAGGGCTTTCCAGCAGCTGGGCTGTGGCTGAAGAAGTTTATAAGGAGGAAACTATGCAAGTGTCACCAGAGTGGTCCAGACAGGTATTCAGGGAACCTGAATTTGAAGGAAGGAAAAGTAATATTTAAATCATCGAAAAAATGCAATGAGTACATTCCAATCAAGAATGACAATTTGGAAGTTTTTATCTTTATAACTTTAGAAAGTTCAGTTTGTCTGGAACAACTGTATTTTACGACAGTGATACGCTTACTGTTTTCAAAATGCTTTTCATTGTTCCAAGAGTTTTTAATAATTTGGAGAACTCTTGATAAAAATTATGAATGCTTTTCTCAAAAACTGCTCATGGACCCTAAATCTCCAAGGTTTCAGTGACCCCTGAAAGGCCATCATTTTTGACATGATTCTTAATATTTCCTTGGCATGACTGTGGACCAGATGCATTATAGATATCCTGTCTCATGTAATGATTATGACATTCCTGTGAAGCAAGCACCATTACCATCCCTGTGTGGCAGGAAACTAAAGATTACATGGAGAAAGTAGATTACCTGAAATCACTCAACTGGTAAGCCTCAGACCTGGTATTCAAATATCTTGGTAAATTTTCCCTTCCTTGTGTCTCCTTTTCTTCTTTCTAAGTTGCCTCACCAACTTACTTTCCTGACCAACATCAGGGTCAACCTGTTATGGTCTCTTTATCTGGAGTCTGGCTACTGTTTTCTTTGAGGCATGGCAAACAGACCCTTCCCTGCCTTGGGGTACTTATTGACCAGACAGCTCCATCACCTTGCTTGGTTACAGAATTCAGATGTGTGTTTGTAGAGGCACATGAGCGACAGCCTGCGAGAATTTATGTACCTCTTCCAGGGGCAGCATTAAAATAGAACAAGATTGTTCTTGAAACGTAAGTGATGAAGAATACAAGATATGGTATTGAAAAGAAGCTTTGGTATTTTTGTAAGGGAACTAAGGACTAGGAATCAAAGTTGAGAAGTCAGCTCCAGGCTTAGATCCAATTGTCTGAGGCACCATGAGTTTTATGAGGGTATCAGTTATTAGGATATCCGGAGACATGACCTTGTTGGAGAGGCTGCTGTAGAGAAAAAGGAAGTTATGGAGAGAAAAAAAAAATCTGAGTTCCCCAGTGTGCCACCCTAGAGTACTAGTGAGAAAACTGAGAGGAGGCTCAACTGCCCTGTCAGCACCTCCGTGGGGCCCCTTCCGCGTCATGTTCTTCCATTTCTCCTAGAGGCAGCTGATTTCAGGCTGAAAATTACTGTCATGTAAGTTCAGCCAACTTGAAGCTGCATCCAAGTTATACCAGCCCCACCCTGACAGGACTGTGGGTGAGTCAGGCTTTCCCTGGGATTCAGGGAAACTTCTGTGAATCCAGAGAAAATCCCTCAGGAAGTCACGCCTAACCATAAAGGCTGCTGGGCCAGCGTGAACCTATCACAGCAGAGGAAAAACACTATCTTCCCTGTGATGAATAAAGGGACTGTTCCCTTACCGCAGTGTCTCTGAAGTGCTACCCAGAGCCACACCTCGGTGGTGAAATGACCCACTTTCTGCGGGGCTGCAGGCTAACTACGACAATTCTGCTTCTCTTCAGAAGACTTGGACAACACTGCCCAGCTTCTCGCTTTCCTTGACTGAAGTCACTCCCATTCACTCCTGCAGCGTGAAGGAATGGAAACCTCTTTGATGGGCCTGGCATAACACAAATTCAGTGTCTCTGCCCTGACTTTAACCATTTCTGTCTTTTGCCAACTAGGGGCACTCCTGGGTGGTAATACTTTGCTTATCTGGGAATCTATCAACATTACAGACAAGAGTGATGAAAAAAGGACATACAGTAGACAAAGGGAAACATTGTGCTTAGAACATGTAGAACATGACAGCCGTTTTGGTGATTCGTTAGTATCAGCACACCTATTTTATTGTGCTTCACCTGTTTGCACTTTGCAGACACTGCATTTTTCACAAATTGAAGTTATTATGTGGTAATTTTGCGTAGGAGCAAGTCTATCAGCACCATTTTTCCAACAGCAAGGGCTCATTTGGTGTCGATGTGTCACATTTTGGTAATTCTTGCAATATTTGAAACTTTTTCATAGTTACTATATCTGTTACGTTGATCTGTGATCAGTGATCTTTGACGTTACTATTTTAATTCTTTTGGGGTGACATTTACCAAACCCATAGAAGACAGCACACTTAATCAATAAATGTTGTATGTATTCTGACTGTTCCACTGACCCTATTGTTTGTCCTTTCCTAGGACCTCTCCATTTCCTGAGACACAACAACATTGAATTTAGGTCAATCAGTAACCCTACCATGAATTTATTTGTTTAAGTGAATTTATTTGTTTAAGTGAAAAGACGACTCACATGTCTCTCACTTTAAATCAAAAGCTAGAAGTGATTGGCCGGGTGCGGTGGCTCACAACCCTCATCTCACACAATTACATTTACCCCGCCCCATAACGAGAGCAGCTAAAATTGCTAAAATCGGCCAGGCGTGGTGGTTCACGCCTGCAATTCCAGAACTTTGGGAGGCCAAGGCAGGTGGATCACGAGGTCAGGAGATCAAGACCATCCTGGCCAACATAGTAAAACTCCATCTCTACTAAAAATACAAAAATTAGCCAGATATGGTGGCACGTGCCTATAATCCCAGCTACTCAGAAGGATGAGACAGGAGAATTGCCTGAACTAGGGAGTTGGAGGTTGCAGTGAGCCAAGATCGTGCCACAACACTCCAGCCTGGTGACAGAACGAGACTTCATCAAATAAAAAAAAAAAAAAAAAAAAGTTAGAAGTGATTAAGCTTAATGAGAAAGGCATGTAGAAAGTAGGACAGGCCAAAAGCTAGGCCTCTTGCACTAGTCAAGTTGTGAATGCAAAGAAAAAGTTCATGAAGAAAATTAAAAGTGTTATTCCAGTGAACATATGAATAATAAGAAAGCAAAACAGCCTTATTGCTGATAGGTAGAAAGTTTGAGTGGTCTAGATAGAAGATCAAACCAACCACAACATTCCCTTAAGCAGAAGCAAAGTCTAATCCAGAGCAAGGCTCTAACCTTCTTCAATTCTAGAAAGACTGACAGAAATATGGAAGCTGCAGAAGAAAAGCTTAAAGATAGCAAAGGTTGGTTCATGAAGTTGAAGAAAAGAAGCTACAAATTTCTGCAGTTTCTATATCAGCACTTGCTGCTTCTACGTTGTAGAAGCAAGGTAAAGCAGCAAGTGCTGATATAGAAACTGCAGAAATTTATTAATTTATCTAGCTAAGAAAACTGATGAAAGTGGCTACTCTAAACAACAGATTTTCCAGGTAAAAAAAACAGAAGATGTTTTGTTTGAAAGAAGATGCATCTAGGACTTTCATAGCTAGAGAAGAGAAGCTAATGCCTGACTTCAAAGCTCCAAAGAACAGGCAGACTCTCTTGTTAGGGGCCTCTGGTGACCAAGTTGAAGCCAATGTTCATTGACCATTCTGAAAATTCTAGGGCCCTTAACAATTATACTAAATTTACTCTGCCTGTGATCTATAAGTGGAACAACAAAGCCTGGATGACAACACATCTGCTTGCATAATGGTTTACTAAAGATTTTTAGCCCATTTTTGAGAACTACTCCCCAGAAAAAAAGATTTCTTTCAAAATATTACTGCCCTTTGACAATGCACTTAGGTACTCAAGAGCTCTGATGAAGATGTAATGTACAAGGAGAATAATGTTGTTTTCACACCTGTTAACACAACACCCATTCTGGATCCTGTGGTTTAAAGAGTCATTTTGATTTTCAACTTTCATCATTTAAGAAATACATTTCATAGGGGTATAACTGTCATAGATAGTGATTCCTCTAACGGATCTTGGCAAAATCTATTGAAAACATTCTGGAAAGGATTTAGCATTCTAGATGTCATTAAAGCATTCATGATTCATGGGAGAAGGTCAAAATAGCAACATTAACAGGAGTTTGGAGAAAGCGGATTCCAACCCTCGTGGATGACTTTGAGGAGCTCAAGATTTAGTTGAGGAAGTCGCTGCTTATGTGCTGGAAATAGCAAGAGAACTAGGATTAGAATTGGAGCCTGAAGATGTGATTGAATTGCTGCCATCTCATGATATAACTAATGGATGAGAATTTGCTTCTTATGGATGAACAAATAAAGTAGTTTAGTAGTTTTTTGAGGTGAAATTTACTCCTGTTGAAAATACTGTGGACATTGCTGAAATGACAACAAAGAATTTAGAATATTATGTAAACTTAATTGATAAAACATAGCAGAGTTTGAGATGGTTGATTGGCTCCAATTTTGATAGACGTTCTACTTTGGATAAAAGTCTACCAAACAGCATCACATGCTACAGAGAAATATTTATTTTAAAAGAAACTCAATTGATGTGGCAAACTTCATTGTTGTCTTTTTTAAAGAAACTGTCACAGCTGCCTCAACCTTTAGCAACTATCACCCTGATCAGTCCACAGCCACCACGATCGAGGCAAGACCCTCCACCAGTAAAAAGATTACAACTTGCTAAAGGCTCAAAAGATAGCAAGAATTTTTTTATAGCAATAAAGCATTTTTAGTTAAGGCATATACTTCTTAAAATAAAAGTAATGTTATTGCACACCTAATAGACTACAATATGATGTAAACATAACTTTTATATAAACTGGGAAACCAAAAAATTTGTGTGACTCACATTATTGTGATATTCACGTTATTGTGGTGTTCTGGAACAAAACCTGCAATATCTCCAAGGTATGCTTGTCATTATGAAGCGAAAAATATAGTAAAATAAAAATTTAGAAAAAAAACCTAGTTAAACAATATTGCATAGATTTCTGTATGCATGATTTCTTTATTTCTCTTTTGTATGTTCATTTTCTTTTTTTTTTTTTTGGAAAATGAAAACCTTTTTTATTATCTACTCCTATTATATTCTACTCATACATGATCCTCTCAAGATTCCCAGGACACCACTATGTTTTTCTATTTCCTCATCTTTGCTCTTCTGCTAGCATTCCCTTTTTTATTATTATTATACATTAAGTTCTGGGGTACATGTGCAGAACGTGCCGGTTTGTTACATAGGTATACATGTGCCATGTTGGTTTGCTGCACCCTTCAACTCTTCATTTACATTAGGTATTTCTCCTAATGCTACCCCTCCCCCAGCCCGCCACCCCCCAGCAGGCCCCGATGTGTAATGTTCGCCTCCCTGTGTCCATGTGTTCTCATTGTTCAACTCCCACTTATGAATGAGAACATGTGGTGTTTGGTTTTCTCTTTTTGTATTACTTTACTGAGAATGATGGTTTCCAGTTTCATCCATGTCCCTGCAAAGGACATGAACTCATCCTTTTTATGACTGCATAGTATTCCATGGTGTGTGTGTGTGTGTGTGTGTGTATATATATACATATATATATATATATATATATATGCGCGACATTTTATATGCTCATTTTCATTTTGAATCTCCCAAAGAGGGGTAAAATAGGCGATACTTTCCAAACATTACTAAACGTGAAGTATTTTTTAGGTGAAACATGCCACAATACTATCTAAGTACAAATGTGCAGAGATTACCACAGTATCACAATGCGATAGAACTTCCGATGTTCCCAATGAGAACTCAATATATAGAAAAGATTCTGTCTATAAAATATATATTATGATAATAAACTACACCATTAAAAATAACTCAAAGTATTTTTGAAGAGTGATAATACATGGCATTTGAGTAAATGGTTGGCAAATATGCCCATTGGATGTGTAAACATACCACAAAATACTAATAATTAAATTCATATAGAACTGGCTCAAGAGTTATATAAAATAAGTAACAGAGAAAAACCAGAAATAGACCATAAGATATATATAAGTGATTAATACTTATTTTTTTAAAAAGGCATATCAAACTCTTTAAGAATGAATAGATTATGCAAAAGGTATTAATGCTAAGATAAATTGATACCTATTTTTTTAAAAAGAAATCAATTTAGAATCTTACTGCCTGTGAATATTAAAATCAACTCCAGATCAATAGCAGTGGTAATGTAAACAAATTAAACAATAAAAAGTAGAAGAAAGTAGAAACAAATATTTGCTTACTCTTTGGATAGGGAAGGAATTAAAATAATTTTTTAAATTATAAAATTTAAAATTGTTATGTTTAAATATCTAAAAACTAGAAGTCTCTGTGTGTTTAAAAGCTTATAAGTTGATGTTCAAGCTGGAAAGCATTAGAAACCAATTATTAAAAGTACTACTATCCAAAATATGTAGAGAGAAACAACTCGAACTCAAATAACTATATGAAGAATAAATATAAACAATTATTTAACAATAGAAGAAATACTATCAAATATTTAAAAATATGTTTAACCTCATTAGATATAATCTTAAAGATTTAAAATTATATTTTTCTAATCAAGTTAACAAAAAAAGCACACACAATGTGCATGATAGTAAAATATTCAAATACCTGGAAAAGTAATTGTATAATATGAATCTAGAATCTTCAGAATGGTCATATCCTATTAGGTTTAGTATTCATTGTTTTACTATTTAAATTACAAAAATATGTTAAACCTGAGGAGCTTGACATTATTTGGAAGCCAATATATCCATTTTCTTTGAGTCTTTATCCTATGGGACAGTAACTTCCTTTATTAATCTATTTTTAACCATAAATTTAGCCAAGGAGAGGAATCTTCTGGAAGAAAAGAAAATGAGATACTGATACTGACTTCCTTTTTGGTTCAAAGATGATCTTACAGTGTTTATGGGCCCATAGTATTTTCACTGAGGCTTATTTATGTATTTACTCTTTCATTCATATATGACATTTTACATATTTATTGGATACATTTGAGTATTTGTTACATGCATAGAATGTGTAATGATCAAATGAGAATATTTGGAGTATCTATCACCTTGATTGTTTATCATTTTATATGTTAGTATAATTTCAAGACCTCTATACTTTGAAATATACATAGTATTGTATATTTCATAGCTACTTTGAAATATACATAGTATTGTTGCTAAGTAGTCATCCTACTCTGCTGTCAAGGATTAGAACTTACTTACTTGTATGTAACTGTATATTTTTACCCATAGCCAATCTCTTCATACTCTTTACCCCCAATTCTCAATCTCCGATATCCATCTTTCTATTTTCTAAGTTGGTAAGATTAAGTGTTTTTGCTCCCACATATGAATTAAATCATTCAGTATTTGTCTTTCGCTGTCTGGCTTATTTCAATTAACATAGTGACTTTCAGTTACATCTGTGTACCTGAAAATGACATGATTTCTTTCTTTTTTGTGGCTGAATAGTGTTCCACTGTGTATATATCACATTTTATTTATTCATTTATGCACTGATAAACACTTAAATTGATCCCATATCTTTTGCTATTATAAATAGTGCCGTGATAAACATTCAGGTGCAGATGATATGGTTTGTCTCTGTGTCCCCACCCAAATCTCATGTTGAATTATAATCCCCAGTGTTTGGGGAAGTGATTGGACCATAAAAATAGTTTCTAATGGCTTAGCACCATCCCCCTGGTGTTGTCTTGTGATAGAGTTCTCACAAGATCTGGTTGCTTAAAAGTGTGTAACACTTCCCCCTTTTCTCTCTCTCTCCTGCTCCACCATGGTAAGGCATACTTGCTTCACCTTTGCCTGCTGCCATAATTGTAAGTTTCCTGAGGCCTCCCAGTCAGGCTTTCTATACAGCCTGTGGAGTTGTGAGTCAATTAAACTTCTTTTTTTCATAAATTACCCAGTCTTGGATAGTTCTTTATAGCACTTTGAAAATGGACTAATAAAGAAAATTGATACTGGGAGTGGGGCATTGCTATAAAAATACCTGAAAATGTGGATGCAGCTTTGGAACTGGGTAACAGTGTCTGTTTGGAGATTGGAACAGTTTGGAGGGCTCAGAAGAAGACAGGAAGATGTGGGGAAGCTTAGAACTTCATAGAGACTTGTTTAATGGTTGTGACCAAAATGCTGATAGTAATACAGGCAGGGAAGTCTACGCTGAGGTGCTCTCAGATGGAGATGAGGAATTTACTGGATACTGGAGCAAAGGTCACTCTCGCTATGCTTTAGCAAAGAGACTGACAGCATTGTTCCCCTGCTCTAGGAATCTGTGGAACTTTGAACTTGAGAGACATGACTTAGGGTATCTGGTGGAAGAAATTTCTAAGCAGCAAAGTGTTCAAGATGTAGCCTGGCTGCTTCTAAATCCCTATCTCATTTGCATAGGAAAAAATAACATATTTAAAAGGGGAGCAGAGCAGAAAAGTTTAGAAAATTTGCAGCCTGACCATGTGGTAGAAAAGAAAAAATTAATTTTATAGTGAAAAATCCAAGACTGTAGAAGTTTGCATAAGTAAACAAGAGCTGAATGTTAATAGCCAGGTCAATGGGGAAAATGCCTCAAAGGTATTTCAGAGACCACTGTGGCAGCCCCTCCCATCAAGGTCTGGAGGCCTAGGAGGGAAAAATGGCTTCACAGACCAGGCCTAGGGCCCCCTGCTCTGTGCAGCCTCGGGATATGGCATCCTGCATCCCAGTCACTCTAGCTCCAATCATAGCTAAAAGGGGCAAAGGTACATCATGAGCCATTGCTTCAGAGGGTGCAAACCCCAAGCCTTGGTGGCTTCCACATGGTGTTGGGCCTGCAGGTGCACAGAAGACAAGAATTGAGGTTTGGGAGCCTCCACCTAGATTTCAAAGGATGTAAGGAAATGCCTGGATGTCTATGCAGAAGTCTGCTGCTGGGGCAGAGCCCTCTTGGAGAACCTCTACTAGGGCAGTGCAGAGGGGAAATGTTAAGTTGAAGCCTGCACACCATCCCCACTGGTGCACTGCTTAGTGGAGCTATGAAAAGAGGGCCCCCATCCTCCAGACCTCAGAATGGTAGATCCACAGACAGCTTGCTCTGTGTACCTGGAAAAGTCACAGTCACTCAATACCAGCCTGTGAAAGCAGCTTCAGGGGCTATACCTTCCAGAGTCACAGGGGAAAATCTGCCCATGGCAGTGAAAGGCTACCCCTTGCACCAGTGTGGCCTGGATGTGAGACCTGGAGTCAAAGGAGATTATTTTAGAGCTTTAAGATATAATGACTGCCTTGCTGGGTTTTGGAATTGCATGAGGCCTGTAGACCCTTTATTTTGGCCAATATCTCTCTTTTGGAATGGGAGCATTTACCCAATGCCTGTACCCCTGTTGTATCTAGGAAGTAACAAACTTGTTTTTGATTTCATAGGCTCACAGGTGGAAGCAGCTTGCCTTGTCTCAAAGACTTTTGACTTGGATTTTGGAGTTAATGCTGGAATGAGTTAAGACTTTGGGGGACAATTAGAAAGGCATTAATGGTTTTGAAATGTGAGAAAAACATGAGATTTGGGAGGGGCCAGGGGCAGAATGATATGGTTCTGTGTCTCCACCTAAATCTCATGTTGAACTATAATCCCCAGTGTTGGGGTAGGAATCTGGTGGGAGGTGAATGAATTATGGGAGTGGTTTCTAATGGTTTAGCACTATTCCCCAGTACTGTCTCATGATAGAGGTCTCATGAGATCTGGTTGTTTAATGGTGTATAGTATGTCCCTCTTCTCTTTCTCTCTTGATCCACCATGGTAAGGTATGCTTGCTTCCCCTTCACTTTACTCCAGATTACAAGTTTCTTAAGGCCTCTCAGCCATGCTTCCAGTATGTCTTGTAGAACTGTGTGCCAATTAAACCTCTTTTCTTTATAAATTATCCAATCTCAGGTAGTCCTTTTTAAAATACATATATATATATATATATATATATATATATATACATATATACATATACACACACACACACATACACCCACCCACCCACACACACACACACATTTTGTATACTTTAAGTTCTGGGATAGATGTGCAGAACATGCAGGTTTGTTACATAGGTATACATGTGCCATGGTGGTTTGCTGCACCCATCAACTTGTCATCTACATTAGGTATTTCTCCTAATGCTGTCCCTCCCCTAGCCCCCCAACCCCTGACAGTCCCCGGTGTATGATGTTCCCCTCCCTGTGTCCATGTGTTCTCATTGTTTAACTCTCACTTATGAGAGAGAACATGCAGTGAAGAGGTGTTGAATTTTATTGAAGATCTTTTGTGCATCAATTGAGATAATCATGTGGTTTTTGTCATTGATTCTGTTTTTGTGATGGATTACATTTATTAATTTGCATATGTTGAACCAGCCTTGCATCCCAAGGATGAACTGACTTGATAGTGCTGGATAAGCTTTTTGATGTGCTGCTGGATTTGGTTTGCCAGTATTTTTTTTTTTTTTTTTTTTTTTTTTTTCTTTTTTTTTTTTTTTTTTTTTTTGAGGATATTCACATCAATGTTCATCAGGGATATTGGCCTGAAATTTTCTTTTTTTGTTGAGTCTCTGCCAGGTTTTGGTATCAGAATGATGGTGGCCTCATAAAGGCCAGAGAAACCTAACTCATAAAATGAGTTAGGAAGGAGTCTTTCTTTTTCTATTGTTTGGAATAGTTTCAGAAGGAATAGTTTCAGAAGCAACTCTTTGTAGTTGTGGTAGAATTTGGTTGTGAATTCATCTGTTCCTTGCTTTTTTTGGTTGGTATGCTATTAGTTACTGCCTCAATTTCAGAACTTGTTATTGGTCTATGCAGGGATTTGACTTCTTCGTGGTTTAGTATTGGGAAGTTGTATGTGTCCAGGAATTTATCCATTTCTTCTAGATTTTCTAGTTTATTTGTGTAGAGGTGTTTATAGTATTCTCTGAAGGTAGTTTGTATTTCTGTGGGATCAGTTGTGATCTCCCCTTTATCATTTTTTATTGTGTCTATTTAATTCTTTTCTCTTTTCTTCTTTATTAGTCTGGCTAATGATCAATTTTGTTAATCTTTTCAAAAAACTATCTCCTGGATTTATTGATTTTTTGAAGGGTTTTTTTGTGTCTCTATCTCCTTCAGTTCTGCTCTCATCTTAGTTATTTCTTGTCTTCTGCTTGAATATTTTTGCTCTTGCTTCTCTAGTTCTTTTAATTGTGATGTTAGGGTGTTGATTTTAGATCTTTCTCACTTTCTCCTGTGGGCATTTGGTACTATAAATTTCCCTCTAAACACTGCTTTAGCTGTGTCTCAGAGATTCTGGTGTGTTGTGTCTTTGTTCTCATTGGTTTCAAAGAACTTTATATCTGCCTTAATTTTGTTATTTACACAGTAGTCATTCAGGAGCAGGTTGTTCAGTTTCCATGTAGTTGTGAAGTTTTGAGTGAGTTTCTCAGTTCTAATTTGATTGCACTGTGGTCTGAGAGACAGTTTGTTATGACTTCCATTCTTTTGAATTTGCTGAGGAGCATTTTACTTCCAATTATGTGGTCAATTTTAGAATAAGTGCGATGTGGTGCTGAGAAGAATGTATATTCTGTTGATTTGGGGTGGAGAGTTCTGTAGATGTCTATTAGGTCTGCTTGGTCCACAGCTGAGTTCAAGTCCTGAATATCCTTCTTAATTTTCTGTCTCATTGATCTGTCTGATATTGACAGTAGGGTGTTAAAGTCTCCCACTATTATTGTGTGGGAGTCTAAGTCTCTTTGTTGGTCTCTAAGAACTTGCTTTATGAATCTGGGTGCCCCTGTATTGGGTGCATATATATTTAGGATAGTTAGCTCTTCTTGTTGTATTGATTCCTTTAATATTATGTATGCTGTTCTTCGTCTTTTTTTAATCTTTTTTGGTTTAAAGTCCTTTTATCGAGACTAGGATTGCAACCCCTGCTTTTTTTTTATTTTTTCTTTTTGCTTTCCATTTGCTTGGTAAATTTCCCTCCATCCCTTTATTTTGAGCCTATGTGTGTCTTTTCATATGAGATGGGTCTCCTGAATACAACACACTGATGGGTCTTGACTCTTTGTCCAATTTGCCAGCCTGTGTCTTTTAATAAGGGCATTTAGCCCATTTATTTTAACATTGATGTTATTATGTGTGAATTTGATCCTGTCATTATGATGCTAGCTGGTTATTTTCCTTATTAGTTGATGCAGTTTCTTCATACTTTCAATAGCTTTTTACAATTTGATATGTTTTTGCAGTGACTGGTACCAGTTTTTCCTTTCCATATTTAGTGCTTCTTTCAGGGGCTCTTGTAGGGCAGGCCTGGTGGTGAAGAAATCTCTCAGCATTTGCTTGTCTGTAAAGGCTTATATTTCTCCTTTGCTTATGAAGCTTAGTTTGGCTGGATATCAAATTCTGGGTTGAAAATTCTTTTCTTTAAAAATGTTAAATATTGGCCCCCACTTTCTTCTGGCTTGTAGGGTTTCTGCAGAGAGATCTGCTGTTAGTCTATTCGGCTTCCCTTTGTGGATAACCCGACCTTTCTCTCTGGCTGCCCTTAACATTTTTTCCTTCATTTCAACCTTGGTGAATCTGATGATTATGTGTCTTTGGGTTGTACTTCTTGAGGAGTATCTTTGTGGTGTTCTCTGTATTTCCTGAATTTGAATTTTGGTCTGTCTTGCTAGGCAGGGGAAGTTCTTCTGGATAATATCCTGAAGAGTGTTTTCCAGCTTGGTTCCATCTTCCCTGTCACTTTCAGGTACATCAGTCAAATGTAGTTTTGGTCTTTTCACCTAGTCTCATATTTCTTGGAGGCTTTGTTCTTTCCTTTTCATTTTTTTTCATCTAATCTTGTTTTCACGCTTTCTTTCATTAAGTTGATTTTCAATCTCTGATATCATTTCTTTTGCTTGACTGATTCAGCTATTGTTTCTTGTATATGCTTCATGAAGTGCTTGTGCTGTGTTTTTCAGCTCCATCAGGTCATTTATGTTCTTCTCTAAACTGGTTATTCTAGTTAGCAATTTCTTTAACTTTTTTGCAAGGTTCTTAGCTTCCTTGCATTGGGTTAGAACATGCTCCTTTAGCTTGGAGAAGTTTGTTATTACCCACCTTCTGAAGCCTACTATTTCAATTCGTCAAATTTATTCTCCATCCAGTTTTGTTCCCTTGCTGGTGAGGAATTGTGATCCTTTGGAGGAGAAGAGGTATTCTGGTTTTTGCAATTTTCATCCTTTTGTGCTGGTTTTTCCTCATCTTCGCGGATTTATCTACCTTTGGTCTTTGATGTTGGTGACCTTCAGTTCGGGTTTGGCTGTGGACATCCTTTTTGTTGATGTTGATGCTATTACTTTCTGTTTGCTAGTTTTCCTTCTAACAGGCCCCTCATCTGCAGGTCAGCTGGAGTTTGCTTAAGGTCCACTCCACACCCTGTTTGCCTGGGTGTCACCAGGAGAGACTGCAGAAGAGCAAAGATTCCTGTCTGTTCCTTCCTCTGGAAGCTTTGTCCCAGAGGGGCACCCACCAGATGCCAGTTGGAACTCTCCTGTATGAGGTGTCTGTCGACCCCTGCTAGGGGGTGTCTCCCAGTCAGGAGGAATGGGGGTCAGGGACCCACTTGAGGAGGTAGTCTGTCCCTTAGCAGACCTCAAGCGCTGTGCTGGGAGATCCGCTGCCCTCTTCAGAGCTGACAAGCAGGAGTGTTTAAGTCAGCTGAAGTGGCACCCACTGCTGCCCCTTCCCTCAGGTGCTCTGTCCCAGGGAGATGGGTGTTTTATCTCTAAGCCCCTGACTGGGGCCACTGCGTTTCTTTCAGAGATGCCCTGCCCAGAAAAGAGGAATCTAGAGAGCCAGTCTGGCTGCAGCAGCTTTGCCAAGCTGTGGTGGGCTCTGCCCATTTCAAACTCCCAGGTGGCTTTGTTTACACTGTGAGGGGAAAACCATCTACACAAGCCCCAGTAAAGGCGGACACCCCTCCCCCTACCAAGCTCAAGCATCCCAGGTCAACTTCAGACTCCTCTGCTGGCAGCGAGAATTTCAAGCCAGTAGATTTTAGCTTGCTGGGATCTGTGAGTGTGGAATCTGCTGAGCTAGACCACTTGGCTCCCTGGTTTCAGTCCCCTTTCTAAGAGAGTGAATGGTTCTGTCTAGCTGGCATTCCAGGCACCACTGGGGTATGAAAAATAAACTACTGTAGCTAGTTCAGTGTGTGCCCAAACGATCATCCACTTTTGTGCTTGAAACCCAGGGCGTTGGTGGTGTAGGCACGTGAGGGAATATCCTGTTCTGCAGGTTGCAAAGACCATGGGAAAAGCCTAGTGTCTGGGCCAGAATGCACCATTCCTCATGGCACAGCCCCTCAGGACTTCCCTTGGCTAGGGGAAGGCATTCCCTAACCCCTTGCACTTCCCACGTGAGGCAACTCTTCACCCTGCTTCAGCTTGCCCTCCATGGGCTGCACCCACTGTCTAACCAGTCCCAATATGATAGGCTGGGTACCTCAGTTGGAAATGCAGAAATTACCTGACTTTCACATTGACCTAGCTGGGAGCTGAAGACTGGAGCTTTTGCTATTTGGCCATCTTGCCAGCCACTTCTCAGGTAGTTCTTTATAGCAGTGTGAGGTCAGACTAATACAGCATGTATTCCTTTGATACGCTGATTTCTTTTCCTTTGGAGAGATACCCAATTGTGGGATTGTTGGATCGTATGGTAGCTCTATTTTTAGTTTTTTGAGAAATCTCCATACTGTTTTTCATAGTGGTTGTACTAATTTATATTCTTACCAATAGTGTATGAGAGTGCCCTTTTCTCTGCATCCTCACCAGCATCTTTTATTATTTGTCTTTTAATAATAGTCATTGTAACTGGGGTGAGGTGATATCTCATTGTGGCTTTGATTTGCATTTAGCTGCCTTATTTTTAAAATGTCAAAAAGGCTACCAATGTTGGGAGCATTAGGAGTTATAAAAGAGTCTGGTTTGGCGACTATAAATCCTAAAAACTATGATAGTAACAAAAACGAAAGAAGCAGCATTTTTACTAAAATCATTAAAATTCAGTATATGAAAATCTATAATTTGCAAAATTTATTTAGTGAGCAGATAATTCCCCAGCATTAAGAAGAAATGAAAAAAAAAAAGAAAAAAAAAGAAGAAATGGAAGCTAATATTTCTATTTCCTTCAAAATCCAGTTTGCAAAAGTAAGTTAAGTTACTTATTCTCCATCATAATTTTCTACCTGACTTTAAATACAGAAGTGGCATTTGATTGATAAAATATAAATATATTTGTACAATGTTTAATAATTTATAAAAGCTATGAAGATCTTATTAAGTTAAAAGTTTTTGAAACAGAGGGAAGACATGCATATATTAAGACTGTACATATATCGAGTCTACATGGTGTGATGATGAAGAACACCTGCCACTGATTCAGATAAGGTTTTGTTTCCATGCTAATTTTGTTACTTTAAAGCAGTTTCTTAAGCCCTCGAATCCCTGTTTTCTTATCTGCAAAATGGTAATAGTAAGTACCTACTTGGAATGTAATTGAGATACTATACATGAAGTAACACAGCTTGATAAATAGTGACTATTACTATAATTGTTTGCATATAAAAGGTCATTGTGCATATAGGTTCTGTGTCTGCATATGTCTAGTAAATTAGTAGACAGTCATAAAAACATACTTATACTGAGCTATATTTTCTAGGTCAATATGTATCAAAGTAATTTATTTCTCAAAAACAAAGAGAGAATCGAAAACCAAAATGATAAGCAAGATGACTCATTTAGGGGTTAAGGAGTAATAACGTAAGATCATTTTTCATACCAAAATGAAAGAACATAAAAGAACATATCAAACATATGTCTGATAAAAATCCAAAATAAAAGAACATAACATACCAGGGCCTGGTAATGCAAAAACTTGAAACTTAGGCTTTCCTTTGTAAAATCTGGATACTCAAAGTGAAAAACTTAGCTATAAACACCTTTCCATTGGCAGAAGAAGATGAGAAACTTGTTTGTTTCCGACTGTATTATTGCTAGAAAAATGTCTCCTGAAAATTCATTCCCATGGCTTACATCACCCTGGGCTCCGAGGTTCATATTACATTACCTGCATAATTTGTGCTCCTAAAGCAAAAGAATTAAGGTTAAAACTAGTCCCAGGCCAAAGATGTGTCTAAAGTGCCTAGAAGAAGCAAATGCAAAATAACTCTAAAAGGGCATATACTTTACACAAGCCAAAAGAGATTCTGATTTCACTGACAATGAGCTCACAGTCCAAAATTATGAAATATATGAAAGAAATTTCATTTCTAGAATCAGGAATTTGAGGATACATCAAACTGTGGAATTAGATCCTCAAAGGCTTCAGAAAATACAGTAAATTTATAGTGTTTTCTAAAATAAGCATGTTTGAAACAAAGTCATACAAGTAGGAAGCAAAAACAGAAAAAGACAAAGCAATATTTTTTGAAAAGAAAAGAAACCTGTAGTAAAGACTAAAAAAAGTCTAGAGATGAAAAAGATAATAATTGTTATAAAAATACAAAATGGATGAGTTAAGAGCACATTAAGAATAACAAGAAGAAAATTTATAAAATGAAAGATAGTTTAAAGAAATTTCTAAGAATGCACTACAGAGAGAAAAATAAGTAAAATAATTAAAAAAAGAGAGGTATGGACCTGGAAAACTGAATGTCTACATATATCCAACAGCAGTATCATCGCAGGCTGGCAAGAACCTCTCTCACACCGAAGACGCTATGTCATAAGGAGAATACTTGCCAGCCTATTACACATCTTTGACTACTTGCCAATACAGATCTACCATAAATGGAGATAAATAACAAAGAAAGGAAGCAGCATAGATTCTAAACAAATATATTAAGAAAAATAGAAGAAATAACCTGGTTAAAAACAAATGGCATATAAGAACACTTACCAGAAAAATGTTGCCAGTAATAGTGGCAAAGTAGAAGCAGAATTAGGAGTGATATTTATTATTTAAACAGATATGAGGAATGGAGGATAGAATTGAGAGGTTCAATTCAAATAAAATGAAAATAAATGGTTTAAAAGAATTAGTAAAGAAACTTTGTAGATATGATAAAGAAAAGCAAAGGAGATATAACATGCACACAACTGGTCACGTTGAAGAAAATAATTGCAAAAATAATAGAAAAAGCTATTTAATGAAGTAACTTAAGAAGATGATTCCAAAATAATAGGAAAACTTAAAATGCAGATTGAAAAGGCACACTATATTTAAGTGACAATTATCACTGAACTTCAAAGATAAATTAGAAATTTGCTGAATATCAAGGCAAAAAGTTATAACCACCTTTAAGGGGACATTTGTTTCAGATTTCTCCATGGCAAGTTTTATTCCTAGAACCCAGTGTAGAATGCCTATAATGTGTGCAAAGAAAAGAAAATGTGACTCTATAATTTCTACTCATTCACTGTTGTTCAAGTAAAAGAAAACATAAATGCAGTTTGAAGACATTAGAAGCCAGTTAATATAGTCTCTATGAGCCTTCCTTGGAAAAACTGCTAGAGTATAAGTTTAACTCAAGAGATAGATATTTATTATAATTAAAGCAAATATGTGGAATATGCTTCTGGCACATGATTTAAACATTATACATCTTGAAAATGTAAAAATGATAAGTAATAATAGGAGGGGAAGGGAGAAAGAAAATGAAATGGTAATAATTACACTGTTTTATAGTTGCGGATAAAACAGATTGTTTAAAATTGATTATTAAAGCATTAGAACTGCAATTACTTTAAAGGTATAGGTAAACAATAAGAAGAATCTAATGAATATATAAATAAGGAGAAATACAAATATTCAGACATATGCAAGAGATGACGGTGAGAGAAGAGAAAAGGGAACAAAGTAGAAATATACTACTTTTATCATTGCTAAGCATTTGAAGTCACAGGTACTATGGAAATGGAGAATTATAGTTTTAGTTATGAAAGTAACAACTCGAAAGAAAATGCAAGCCTTCTGAATTATCAAGAAACACATATGTACTACAGAACAAAAAGAAGATATAATAAAATATATTCAAAAGCAATACAAATATAAACATTTTCTAACCTATGACAGCAGAACTAAAGATTAAATATATCTGTGATATCAATAATGCTCATCTATCTTTTAAGAAGACTCACATTGGATATCAAAGTCAGCCCAACAATGTGCTGTTTATAAGACTAATGTCTAAAAACTGTTAAGATTTAAAGTAAAATGAATGACAAAGAACCAGACAAATACAAATTTTGGAAAAATTTTTATATATATGTTAAATTTACATATATATTTTAAATTTATATACATTTTAAATAACAACAGTTAAAAAGTTGATTTCAGTGAACTTACATCTATCCATTTTCTCCCCTCCACCTTGACCCTGGAAACCACTAATTTATTTTCTCTCTCTCTCTCTATTTTTCTTTTTAGATTCCACATATAACTGAGATCAGGTAATATTTTCCTGTCTTTGTTTGGTTGATTTCATTTAGCATAATGTCCTCTAGATTCATTCATGTTGCAGCGAATGGCAGGTTCTCCTCCTTTTATAAGGCTAAATAATATTCCATTTACATATATATCTGTAATAAATTGTGATATTACAATTTCTTTATCCATGTGTCCATTGATGGACACCTAGGTTATTTCACATCATAACTATAGTGAATAGTACTGCATTGAACTTAGAAATACAAATTATCTTTATGAGGTTGTGGTTTAATTTCTTTTGGGTATATAATCAAAAGACAGATTGCTAGATCTTATGGTATAAATACTCCTTGAGGAAAAGTGCTCAGGTTAAAGAGGAAATCCAAGGGTAAAGATTGCAGATTATAAAATCTTAGAAAATAAAGATAATAAAAGAAAACATTGCAAATTAAATCACATTGGGTATAAGTAAAAGAGTGTTCAAAGTAAAATTTATAAACTTAAATATTTACATTAGTAAATGATTAATAATAAAAAAGCACTCAAATCAATATAGTAGAAAAAGAAACATAAAATGCAATTAAAGAATACATAAAAAGAATGTTAAAGATAATCACAGATAAGAATAAAGACATAAATGGAATAAAAATAAAAATAAGAAAGAAATTAATGGAGTAGAAAGCAGAAAAAGATGTAAGCATAAATAAATGAAGTGCTGATTCTTTGGGGGCAAAAACCATAAAGTAGATAAACCATTATTAACAAACTAATCAAGAAAAAGGAAGAGAAAATACAAGAACACAAAATAAGACAATAATGAGAAAATAATGACACAAATATATGAAGTAAAGAACTTCAAGTGACTTGCTTGGCTCTATGCAAATAAATTTGCAAAACAAAATGAAATAACGTTGGTAAGAAAACATGAAAGACTGAGAGAAAAATAACCAAACAAAAAAGACCAAAATAACTTATCAAGATTGTTGAAATAATTCTAAGTAAAATATTAGTAAACGGTAGCCTTCAGAACATTAAAAAGATTAATAAATAAAAGTAATTTATTTTATTTTAAAAATGTAAGCGTAATTCAACATTTAAAATAAGTATTAAGAATCAAAAGGGAAAAATCATATGATCATTTTCATAGATGGCCAAAATATTTTTGTTAATTCTTGATGAAATAAGAAAAAGCTTCTTCTTAAGTATGAAATATTTCGAAATTTAAAATAATAAGGTATATATCATTGGTCACATTATGGAGATTATGATTATATACAGCTATAGGTTAAATGAAAATATTATCTAAAGTAATGCAAACTTTCTTATGGCTTGAAATTAATTGCTCTGTCATCATCAAACACTGAATTTTTATCGGTCTATATTTCAATCAAGCCAGGTGAAACTGAAAATCATGTGTCTGCACTTCCATGTTAGATGGCTCAAAAGTACAGTTTTAGCCATGATGGAATTACTGATGATGAAAAATCATTTGAAATGTTGGTATACCATTATTTCATGAAATGTGATCACAGAGTAAAGCAGAAATCCTAATTTAATATGTTATTATGTATAATATATGGCTTTGATTTTCTACTTAATAATGGTTTTGTACTGAATTAAATTTATTCAAAATTGCATTGTGAGTAAAACGTATAATTTTGTTTCAACGTTACTTCTTTTAATTGTTTTGTTTTTAAAATTACCTTTCTAAAGTGGAGTTTTGGGCATTGGAAGAGACTTTCCATGTAGTCCCAAGAAACTACATGTGTAATCAAATTAATTTATGATAACCTAACTTTTTCCTCTAACTAGGAATCTTAGAAAAAAATACATTTCTTTTATGCTGTAAAAATCATTTTAATGGACTCATTTTTTGTTCTCATTCTTTTCGTTTATTGATAAATTCTCATTTTTAATGTGACTCTATACAAAGCAAAAACAACGCAAGGATGGAAAAAATTCTTCCTAGTGGACTTTCAGTTCCATTCAAAAATAAAGTTCAGTCGTAAACTTTATAAAATAAATGTATGTCTGAATCTATCCTCTTTTAATTTAGAGCTCAATATAACAAAATTGAAGTTATATGTGGCCTAATTTAGGCTTCTGTGTCTGGTTTACACTGACTGGGCAGTAAAAAGAGCACTAGAATTGATGTAAGAAGACTTGGAAAAGTAACTGTTAAGAGTCTTATTCTTCTTCCTGAAAAAGTTTGGGCAAGTATTTTAATCCTTATAAACCGAAATTCCCTTATCTGAAAAACAAAGATTAGATGAGTATGATGGTGAGTTTTTTATGTCAACTTGGCTAGGCTGTAGCACCCAGTTATTCACTCAAACTTTAGTCTAGATTTTGCTGTGAAGGTGTTTTTTAGACATGGTTATCAAATACAATCAGTCGACTTCAAAGAAGATTATCAGTAATGTGGTGGGACTCATCTAATCAGTTCAAGGCCTTAAAAGCAAAAATTGAGGTTTCCCAGAGAAGAAGAAATTTCGCTTCAAGACTGCAGCATCAATTCTTGCCTGAGTTACCAGCCTGCCAGCCTGCCAGCCTACCCTATGTAATTTGGACATCCCAACCCTCACAATTGCATCATCGTATAAGCTAATTCACATTAAAAGTCTCTTGAGGCTGGGCGCGGTGGCTCATGCCTGTAATCCCAGCACTTTGGGAGGCCAAGGCAGGCAGATCACCTGAGGTCAGGAGTTCGAGACCAGCCTGACCAACATGGAGAAACCCCATCTGTACTAAAAATACAAAATTAGCCGGGCATGGTGGTGCATGCCTGTAATCCCAGCTACTCGTGAGGCAGGAGAATTGCTTGAACCCAGGAGGCGGAGGTTGCAGTGAGCTGAGATTGCACTATTGCACTCCAGCCTGGGCAACAAGAGCGAAATTCCATCTCAAAAAAAAAAAAAAAAAGTCTCTTGATACATACATACATACATACACACATCTCTCTCTCTATACCTATCTACATGCAAATATGTCTTACATAGAGGCCAGGATATTCATGAAGGACTGTTCTTGCTGTTCCTACTACCTGTAGTACTCTTCCCCAGGTGCCTACGTCATACTCTTATCCTTCAGGTCTTTCTTCCCAGTGAGACCTTCCCTGAACACCCTATTTACAATTGTGGCCATTCAGCAGGCATTTCTATCTTCCTTTTTTTCTTTTTGTCTAGAACACTTATTACTCTGTGACATACTATTTATTTCACTTACTATTTTAAAAATCTCTCTTATTCCAGTAGAATGAAAGCTCTATGACCCATTAAGCAGTCCCTCTGAATGAGCTTCTCCGGTCTTTTCCATTTGAATTTGTCCTACAGAATCCTCAGTGTAAATCTAACTCTGACTTACTCACACAAAACACTTCAAATGCTCAGGACTGCCCATTAGAACTTTCTGTGCTGATGAGAATATTCCATAATCTGCCCTAAACTTCACATGACCTTTTTTTTTTTTTTTTTTTTTTTTGTGACAGCATCTCACTCTGTCTCCCAGGCTGGAGTGCAGTGGCGCCATATCAGCTCACTGCAATCTCCGCCTCCCAGGTTCAACTGATTCTCCTGCCTCAGCCTCCTGAGCAGCTAGGACTACAGGTGCCCTCTGCCACACCCAGCTATTTTTTTTGTATTTTTAGTAGAGTCGTCGTTTCACCATGTTGCTCAGGCTGGTCTTGAACTCCTGAGCTCAGGCAATTGCCTGCCTCAGCCTCCCAAAGTGCTAAGATTGCAGGCGTGAGCCACCACGCCCGGCCGACATGACTATTGAGCACATGAGATGTGACTGGTGCACCTCAGGAACTAAGATTTTGTTCTTTAAAATACTACTTAACTTGAATTTAAATTGAACCAGCTATCTGTAGCTAGTGGTAGAGAGTGTTGGACAGCACAGACCTTTGTAATAAACTCCAGTTCCTCTATGTTGATTGCTTCCTGATTTCTTCAACATAATTTCTCTTTGCCCACAATTCACACTTTATAAAACAGAAAAACTGCAATATGTGAAGTGTTCCAAACACATTCTGTGAGTTCTCAAGTTGATATATTTGGTGATGTGGTCCTCACAATCTTCTGTGCTCCAAGCTCACCTCTCTGTTGCCTGGCTAACTCCTCATTATTAACAATTCAACTCAGGACTCATTCCCCCAGGGTCATCCCAGCTGGATCAGGTGCTCTTCCTGTCTTATAATTGACAGCACATAGATCTGCGGTTGTACTTTTAGTATTGGACTGTATTAATCTGTTTACGTCTCTGTCTCCCCTTCCAGATGCTGGCCTTCTTGAAGTCAGGTTCTATTACTGTCTATATTTTGAGATCCTAGCTCAGTGCCTGGATCATTGTTAGTGCTCAATAAATAATTGTTAAATAAATGAAGGAAAGAAGAAAAGCACTGGACCAAGGACTGTGTTAGAATGTCTTGGCCTGACTCGAATGCCAATTTCTATAACCGTTTTTGGTCTTTTTGCTCCTGTTAATAACGAGAGCTAGGTAACGGTAAGACTCCCCATCATAGGGTTGGCTTCAACTCCATTGTAAGTAATCTTCCTTATAGAGAAACAAAAAGAAGTTAGATCACAGTATTAAATAATGTCCTATTGGATGATGGAGATGCCTGGCCTGTGTTCTGTTTTTCTGAGTTCATATAAGAGCAAAAGAACCAAAAAGAGTTGTAGAAATTGGCATGCGAGTTAGGCCAAGGCATTTTCACATAGCACCTGGTCCAGTGCTTTTCTTCCTTCCTTCATTTATTCAACAAATATTTATTGAGCACTAGCAATGAGCCAGGCACTGAGCTAGGAATGCAAAATATAGACAGGAATAGGGTCTGACTTTAAGAGGCAAGCATCTAGAAGGGGAGACAGAGACATAAACAGATGAATACAGTCCAATAGTAAAAACACAACGACGTATCTATGTGCTGTTGATTGTAAGGAAGAGCACCTGATCCAGCTGGGATGGCCTCAGGGGAATAAGTCTTGAGTTGGATTGTTAATAATGAGGAGTTAGCCAGTCATAATATCATTAGCCACACAAAAGGCAGCTTTTGAAGCATGTTTATAATCATTTAATAATTTCCTCCCTCACTGTTTCTCACCATCATTGAAGGTCTTGTTTGCGAAAGAAGAAATATGAGTACTGACCACAGCAAAGTCACTGCCAGATTTGCCTTTTCGGAAAGATTGTAACTATCACCTATGATCCATCTGTGGCCATGGCTGGTTCTGAGGGTGATATGACTCTAGGTGGAAGAAAAATATCTTTCTCCCGAATGAGTTATTTCTGATTCTTCAAATGACATAGAATAGCACAAATTTATAATATAAGAAATTTTGTGGCTAATTTTGTTTCTTACTAGGTTAGGCTTTTATAGTGGATAGTCCTGATGTACCTAAAAACACATCTATAGTGTATTCAAAGAGTTAAAAGGGGGCAGCGAAGGATCTAGGGAGAGGTGGGTAAGGGGAAAAGGCAATAAATCTCAGGCCCATGGGATTTGGACAACAAACTGCACTGGCAAATCTAACAACTGCCAGCTCTGGAATGTGTCAGCATAATATCATACTAACTGTTACCTAGTAGGTTGTCAGAATTCTAAGAAATGTGAAGATCAAAAATGTTACAACTGGGAGGTATTCCAAATGCTTTTCAATGTATATCTGCTGAAACAAGGAGGCTATTAAAATGCCCTTTAAAAAGTCCCATTAAAGTAACAATCCAATAAAAGGAGTGTATAATCTGAGAGCTTTGAGGCCAACAGCAAGTGAGTGCCAACATAGCTTACTGACTTCATTGGAGGGTTTTAAAAAAATCTTTTGTTTTCCTCTTTGTGTGCTGAGCAGTGACTTTTAGTGCTGCTTCCCCAGTAAGCAATTTTATGTAACCATCTCCACCATCAAAAAACTGTAACATGTATGTGTATCTGCATATAGAAATATAAAAGTATGACAAATGGAAAGTTTTGCAGAAAATGGAGGGAATCTGGAGATAAGCAGGTTATAAGGAAAAGTAAAATCTTAATTCACTGACCCATTGGATATCAATATTATGCCCCAGAAAATAATCAGTTTCAAGTTCTGGCAGAAACATTGCAGCCTCACTGAAAAGAGAACAAAATAAAACTACATGAGCTTTTGATTATCAAACTATTAACATTGAATGGTTTGATGTATGAATAGCTGAGAAAAACTTGGGGGTCTCTCAAGTTTTAGAATATTAAAAAATATCTTATCCAAGTTTTGTCTGATCTCAATAACTAAGGTCTCTTTTGAACTCATTGTTAGAGTAGAAATTTCTTGTGTTACTTTAAATCTTGAATACCCTCTGAAGGAACTAAACTTGTATTTCCTATATACTTTTGCCATCTTGCCATGATAGGAAATACTATCAAGCACTTTTATTTCCACCTTTTTTTACCATTATGTTATACAAAAGTTCTATCTCCTAGAGACACAAAAAACCCTCCAAAAAATCAATGAATCCAGGAGTTGGTTTTTTGAAAAGATCAACAAAATTGATAGACCGCTAGCAAGACTCATAAAGAAGAAAAGAGAGAAGAATCAAATAGACGCAATAAAAAATGATAAAGGGGATATCACCACCGACCCCACAGAAATACAAACTACCATCAGAGAATACTATAAACACCTCTACACAAATAAATTAGAAAATCTAGAAGAAATGGATAATTTCCTGGACACTTACACTCTTCCAAGACTAAACCAGGAAGAAGTTGAAACCCTGAATAGACCAATAGCAGGCTCTGAAATTGAGGCAATAATTAATAGCCTACCAACCAAAAAAAGTTCAGGACCAGATGGATTCACAGCTGAATTCTACCAGAGGTACAAGGAGGAGCTGGTACCATTCCTTCTGACACTATTCCAATCAATAGAAAAAGAGGGAATCCTCCCTAACTCATTTTATGAGGCCAACATCATCCTGATACCAAAGCCTGGCAGAGACACAACAAAAAAAGAGAATTTTAGACCAATATCCCTGATGAACATCGATGCTATTTTTCTTTATTGGAAGAAATAGCATTTTGTACATTTGAAATAATCAGAAACCATAGAAGGCAGTGAATATGGATAAAAATGTATGTGTATTCTCAGGGGCCCACAGCACACAGCAGACCAAATTTACTAAGAGGAAAGCTGATGTCTTCATGGCAGGAGTTATTTCTTGTGCCAGTCAGTCCTAAGCCAAATACAGATTATCCTATTTGAATGCTTACTGATTTGAATAGTCAATGAAAAAAGGTGCAATTTATGTCTTTACAAATAGTTTTGGGACAATTCTTCTTAGCTCCTTAGCTGCTATGTTTCTACTCCTTACTTTTTTGGTCATTCCATTTTGTTTGAGATGCAAATAGAAACAGAGGCCCAACATTAGAGCTGCCTCTCCCTTGTGAAAATGAGAAGTCACTGTGTACAAATAGGAAGCTTATTTTCTAAGCATCTTTTGAAATCTCAAAATCCATTCAAAGGCAGAAGATGGTGTTCTCCAGGTATGCTTTTTGTTTAGAGGACTGAGCTGCAATGATGTCAATTCTTTGGGGGACAGTGCAAAAGTGGAATACAGTACAGAGGTTCCAAACCTAGCTTATCATTCAAATTACTTGGGGGTAGTATTTAAAATATTCGGTTGGTGCAAAATTAGTTGAGTTTTTTGCTATTTAAAAGAGTAATGGCAAAAACTGTAATTACTTTTGTACCAGCCTAATACAAGAACCTCACCCATGGAGACTTAGCTCCTATAGGTCTGAAGAGGGATAGTGGGGTCTATTTTTAACTCCCATTAAAAGTGATTCTCATGTTAGCCAGACTTGAGCCCCCAGATGCAAGAAAAGGAGCAATATCATACTAGTTCTTTATCATATATATCAGTGTATAAAACCTGATAAATAAGATTTACTTCATGTAGGGGAAGCCTGGTTCAAATTTGAAAGTCAACCAATGTAATCTATTATGTCAATAAACTAAAGAAGAAAATCGTATGATCACATCAATTGACACAGGAAGAACATTTGAAAAAATCCCAAACTAATTCATAATAAAAGCTTTCAGCAAACTTTTATCTTTAACTTGATAAAAATCATCTGTAAAAATCCTATAGCTAACGTGACACTTAATGGTGAAAGATTAAATACTTTATTCCTAAGACTGGGAATAAGTAAAGGATGCCCACTCTTATTCGGCATGGTACTGGAAATGTTAGCCAGGGTACTAAGACAAGAAAAAGAAATAAAAGGCATATTTCAACATAACCAAGAGAGTAACTTCCAAATGTCTCACTATAACAAAATGATATGTAAGTGAGGTGAAGGAGATGTTAATTAGCTGGGTTTAATTGTTCCTCATTGTCTACATATAGCAAAACATCACATTGTACCCCATAAATATATACAATTATAATTTGTCAATTAAAATAATAATGTAAAAGGGGATTAAAAATTAATAAAAACAAATTAATAAAATGTTTCCTATTTGCAGACGACATGATTTTCTACATAGGAAACCCAAAGTTTAGAATCTATAAAATCAAAACAACAACAACAGCAACAACAAAACTCATGTTAATAAGTGTGTTTAGCAGGCTTACAAGTTCCAAGATACAATTTTAACACAAAAATCAATTGCATTTCTGTATACTAAAAATGAACTTGCAAATATCAAAATTGAAATAGAATATCATTTAGAATCATGCCAAAGAAAATGAAATACTAGATATGCTTTTAAGAAAACATGCACAGGATCTCTATGCTGAAAAATATAAAACACTAATAAATAAAAGGAGACCTAAATGAATAGAGAATAATACTGTGCCATGGACTGGAAGGGTCAACATCATATAAATTCTCCCCCAAATTGATCAATAGGGTTAATGTAATTCCTATCAAAATCTCAGGAAAGTTTCTTTGTTGACACATACTTATTCTAAAATGTATATAGGAGGGCACAGGCTCTAAATAGCTAAAATGATCTTGACAAAGAATAAAATGAGAGGTATCACTCTACCTGATATAAGGCTCACTATATAGCCACAATAATCAAGACAGTGAGGTATTGACATATAGGATAGACATATAGACCAATGGAACCGAATAGAGAACATAAAAATAGCCACACATAGTTATGGCCAACTGAGTTTTGACCAAGGTGCAAAATTAACTTACTGGAGGAAGAACAGCCTTTTCAATAATTTATGTTGGAGCAATTGGACATCCAGGGCAATAAATAAATAAATAAATAAATAAATAAATAAATCCAACTCCTTACAAAAAATTACCTTAAAGTGGATCATAGACAAATTTAAAATATAAAAGCATAAAACTTTTAGACAAAAATAGGAAAAAATATTCAGGATTCAGGGCTAGGAAAATAATTCTTAGACTTGACACCAAAAGCACAATTTGTAAGGGGGAAAAATGATATATTGACTGAATCAACATTAAAAAAGTTTGCTCTGTAAAAGTCTCTGGCTGGGCGCAGTGGCTCATGCCTGTAATACCAGCACTTTGGGAGGCTGAGGTGGGCAGATCACGAGGTCAAGAGATCAAGACCATCCTGGCAAACATGGTGAAACCCCGTCTCTATTAGAAAAATACACAAATTAGCTGGACGTGGTGGCATTGTGCCTGTAGTCCCAGCTACTCAGGAGGTTGAGGCATAAGAATCACTTGAACCTGGGAGGTGGAGGTTGCAGTGAGCCGAGATTGTGCCACTGCACTCCAGTCTGGCAACAGAGCGAGTCTCCATCTCAAAAAAAAAAAAAAAAAAAAAAAGTCTCTATTTAAAGAGTGTGAAAAGACAAACTACAGACTAGGGTCAAATATTTGCAAAGCATATGTTTCACAAGGAGCTATTATCTAGAATATATATATTTTATATTATAATAAATATTAAATACTTTCTAATTCTCAAAACTCAACAGTGAAAAGGCTAACAATCCAATTAGAAAATGGGTAAAAGAGGGGAAAATATCAAAGAGGATATACAAATAGCAAATAAACACATGAGAAAGTGTTTAATATTATTGGCCATCAAGTAAATACATATTAAAATAAAAATGAGATATCACTATACACCTATCAGAATGTATAAAATAAAACATAGTGACAACATAAACTGCTGGAAATAATGCAGACAAACCAAATCACTCATACACATGACCCGGAAAATTTACTCATGCACCTTCCTTCTAGAGATATGAAAACTTACGTTCACACACAAAACTGTACACAGATGTTCATAGCAGCTTCATTTGTAATCACACAAAACTGTAAACAGCCTATATGTCCTTCCACAGATAATGATCAAACAAACTGGTACATTTATTCTATGGAATATTGCTCAGCAAGAAAAAAGAACAAGCTGATGATGCATGCAGTAATTTAGATGAATCTCTAGGAAATTATGCTGAATAAAGAAATCTTTATCCAAAATTGCTATACACTGTATGATTTTATTTATAAGACATCTCTGAAAACACAAAATTTTAGAAATTGAAAACAGGTTAGTGGCTGCCAGGGGTTAGAGAGGGTGGGATGGGGCATAGTCGGTGTGGTTATAAAGGGGCAAGAGGAGGGATCCTTGAAATCTTAGAAATGCTCAATATATTGATGGAGGTGGTAGATACATGAAGCTATACATGTAATAAAATAAGAATTATATAAATATATATTAACATGCACACACACACACGTAAAATGGGATAAATCAGAGTAAGTTCAGTGGGTTGAATCAATGTCAGTATCCTGGTTGCGATGTTACACTATAGTTCTAGAAAACGTTACCATGGTGGAAAATGGGCAAAAGTGCAAGGTGTAAATGAATCTACAATTATCTTAATACATATTTCAATTAAAAACATAGAGTATTTGGTTTTTTGTTTTCCTGACTGGACCCAGTCAATACATATCGCCTTAGGATGAAGTCAACATGATATAAAGTAGAGCAAAAAGATGCAAAATAGTTCAGGTCTGTTATGATCTTGCTAAGCCTTGGATCAAACCAAGTTGAATGTTCATTCTTTTTTTTTTTTTTTT